>NW_024070185.1:24610535-24717706 GCF_014754425.2 Oryx dammah
AAAATGAGACCATTTTTGTCCTTATCATCTTCAGCTTTCAAGATCTCCACCCACTGTTGAGAGCAGAGATGGGGGAAGTTGGGAGGGCCATGGGTTAATTGACAAAGTTGCTACCTGTAAGGGGGGTCTGAATGGGGGTTGGAGGCGTGAGTGTGCCATTCTTCTTCTGGAAGATTCATAGATAATCTTTGAGCACCAAGGGAAGGCTGGTGTTCATCACGGTAGTTCCTCTGTAAGGCCCGCGTGATGTTCTCTGTTAATGACAAGGGACGGCATGCAGGCTTTTCCTTGGCTTCCAATATCTCCCACACTTCCATCTTGTCCCCTCAGGTTTCCACCCTCCCCTTTCAGGCCCTGACCTCCTCCTGAGAAGGCAAGGAGCAGCTTCAACTTCCCTGTTTTTAAGAATGATGGGTAAGCTTTGCTCCCCTCTAGACTTCCCGCTTTGACTTTTTAGAGCTGGGGTCGGCAAACTTTCTCTGTAAAAAGTCTTACAGTAAATATTTCAGCTTTCATGGGCCAAGAGGCAAAATCAGGAATATTTCCACAAATTTTTGGACAAAATTCAAAACTTAATTTGTAGATACTGAAACTCAGTTTTATAGTTTAGTGGGTCATGTTAGTTTCATGGGTCATGTAATATTCTTTCGATTTTTCTCAAACATTAAAAAATGGAGGGACTTCCCTGGTGATCCAGTGGTTGAGATTCTGTGCTCCAATGCAGGGGACCTGGCTTCGACCCCTGGTCAGGGAATTAGATCCCACATGCTGCAAGTAAGAGTTCATGTGCTGCAACTAAGACCCAGCACAGCGAAATGAGTATGAAAATATGTAACTATTAAAAAAAATTATATATATAAACATTCTTTGTTTGCTGGCCACACAAAGACATGTGGCTGGCTGAATTTGGCCTGTTGGCAATAGTTTGCTGACCTCTATTCTGGAGCTTTACATGGAAGAAAAAAATCCAAAAAAACTCTGAAGTCTTCTGCAGTCTAAAATGCCTCTGACTTACTAATGCACTCTTCCAGAAAAACTAATAAGGTTGATTTCCATGGTGGTCCAGTGGCTAAGACTCTGCACTCCCAATGCAGGGGGCCTGGGTTCGACCCTTGGTCAAGGTATTAGATCCCACATGCTGCAACTAAGTGTTCGTAGGCCACAATTAAAAAATTGCACATGCTGGCGTTGAAGAGCCCATGTGCTGAAATGAAGAAGGAAGACCCCATGTGCTGCAACTAACACCCAGTGAAGCCAAACAAGTAAGTAAATATACAACTATTATAAAAAATGTAAAAAAGTTTCTTGGTTTGCTGGTTATACAAAGACAGGTGGCGGGCTGAATTTGGCCTGTTGGGAATAGTTTGCTGACCTCTATTCTGGAGGTTTGGGGCTTCCTGGGTAGTGCTAGTGGTAAAGAACCCGCCTGCCAATGCGAGAGACATAATAGACATGGGTTCGATCCCTGGGTTGGGAAAATGCCCTGGAGGAAGGCATAGCAACCCACTCCAGTATTTTTGCCTGAAGAATTGCATGGACAGAGGAGCCCAGTGGACTACAGTGCACAGGGTCGCAAAGCATTGGACATGATTGAAGTGACTTAGCACACACATTCTAGAGCCTTACATGAAAGAAAAAAGTCTAAAAAAACTCTGAAGTCTTCTGCAGTCTAAAATGCCCTGACTTACTGAAGCAGTCTTTCACAAAAACTAATGATGGTGGTGGTGGGACCTCCCTGGTGGTCCAATGGCTAAGACTGTGCTTCTAGTGTAAGGGGCCTGAGTTCCACCCCTGGTCAGGGACTAGATCCAACATGCCACAGCTAAGAGTTCTCACCTACAACGGCATCAAAGATGCCGAGTGCCCCCAACTGAGACCCAGTGCAGCCAAACAAACAAACCAAACCCAAACGACTAATGCAAGAGTTAGGAAGTGTGGGGAAGAAAAGCATGGGATTGTCAATATTTGAAGCTCTCATGTCTCCTAATGGGAAAAGCATGTTTCTTTCCACAGCAGCTGCTAGAGCAGTGCCTCTGCAGCTTGCTTCTGATCCAAATCACTAGGCTTCTTGTTGAAACTAGGGTCCCAGATTAGAAAGTTTGATGCCAGTGGCTTCTGGGCAGGATCTGTAGTGGTTCTCAGGGTGAGGATAGCTGAAGAAACACTATACCAGGGGCTGACTAGTTATAGAGAGGGCAAAATAATCTCCCAAACTGTGCTTCTCAAAGTGTGGTCCCTGGCCTAGCAGCATCTGTGTGGCTCAGATCTTGTTAGGCCCACCCCAGACCTATTGCTGGGAGAAATATCAATAACCTCAGATATGCAGATGACACCACTCTTATGGCAGAAAGCGAAAAACTAAAGGACCTCTTAATGAAAGTGAAAGAGGAGAGTGAAAAAGTTGGCTTAAAACTCAACATTCAGAAAACTAAGATCATGGCATCTGGTCTGATCACTTCATGGAAAATAGATGGGAAAACTTAATTTTGGGGGGCTCTTAAAATCAAATGGTGCCTGCAGCCATGAAATTAAAAGACATTCGCTCCTGAAGAAAAGTTATGACCAACCTAGACAGCATATTAAAAAGCAGAGACATTACTTTGCCAACAAAGGTCCATCTAGTCAAGGCTATGGTTTTTCCAGTAGTCATGTATGGATGTGGGAGTTGGACTATAAAGAAAGCTGAGTGCCGAAGAATTGATGCTTTTGAACTGTGGGGTTGGATAAGACTCTTGAGAGTCCCTTGGACTACAAGGAGATCCAATCAGTCCATCCGAAAGGAGATCAGTCCTGAATATTCATTGGAAGGACTGATGCTGAAGCTGAAACTCCAATACTTTGGCCACCTAAATTGAACTGACTCATTTGAAAAGACCCTGATGCTGGGAAAGATTAAAGGTGGGAGGAGAAGGGGACGACAGAGGATGAGATGGTTAGATGGCATCACTGACTCAGTGGATGTGAGTTTGAGTAAAGTCCGAGAGTTGGTGATGGACAGGGAGGCCTGGCATGCTGCAGTCCATGAGGTTGCAAAGAGTCAGACACGACTGAGGGACTGGACTGAACTGAGACCGACTGAATCAGAAACTTGGGGGTGGCTTGGGCAATCTGGCTTTCATCAAGCCAGGTCATTCTGATGCGGGCTCCAACTTGAGGACCAGGGCCCAGCATCATTACTAGCACCTGGGGGAGTGACTGAGGACCCAGTTGGCAGTTTAGCCCCAGGCGCCCTGTAACTGGTTTGTTTTCAGAGCAAGGTCTATGGGGGTAGCTGCAGGCACGATTTCCACAAGAAAGATCTGGAAATGATGTTTTAGTCCAGCCTTCTGGAAATCAGTGGGTGCCTTTCTATACCCAGGGGCACCATAGGTTCCAGAGATTAAAAAATGCCACCTAGTGTGATGACAGTGGGGTTTTCAGCCTTTTTTGTCCAAGTGAGCAGGCTGCTTGAGGACTTGTACACCCAGGAACTTTCCAACGTCCTCATATCCTTCGCTTTCCCTGAGATTTCAACAAAGCCCAATGGGGGACCTTGGTCCTGGGCCCACCAGGTCAGCGGCGGGGAGCTTCCTGACCTCACAGGCGCAGGTGCTTGTGCCATCACTGCCACCCACAGGTGTATCTCATGACCCGGGTGATGTCACAGAGGCCCCGCGGGCCGGGCTGCTTGGCGTGTGCGTGGGTGGGGCGGGCAGAGGCCCGGGGCTGCGTGCTCAGGGGGAGGTCGCCCGGCCCACGCGGTCCACGCTCGGTGCTGCTCCCGTGCGAGGCCCGCTCAGGGAAGGAAACGCAAGACCCGACTTGGCAAAAGGGCCGCTTACGTTTTCTTTGGGGTCAGTATTCAGAATATTTGCCAAGGCCCTCGAAACTTGGCGCGCTCCCTGCGAGGCAGTCGGGGTCTCGGCGGCGGCGGCGGCGGCGGATGCTCGGCGAGGACTCCCAGGCCTCAGGATGGCCTCGACGAAGGGGAAATGCGTCTGCGAACTGTGCTCCTGCGGGTAAGGCTGCCGCGCGCCCAGGGCCCGCGAGCCTGGGTTTTCAGACTCCGAAAGTCAGTGAGACCTGACCCTGGGCCCCGGTAGCACCATGATGGATGCGCCCTCTTGTTGGTGTCATTTAGACTGGCGTGTTGCCAACTAGCAGTTACCGCGGCCGCGTTGAGTCCCAGCGACGGTGGCTGGTCCTTAGGGCGTCTCTGTGGTCCTTCCACGCAGAACTGCACGGAGGCTGAAAGTGGGCACAGATACGTCGAGTTTGTGCGCACCCTACTGCAGCCCAGGGCGTGTTGGGCGAGGTCAGAAAACCTCTGGCCAAGTCGGGCCAAGTCTTGCATCTTTTGTTGGTTTCCTTTTGGAAGAGTCTGTGATGGGGAAGAGGAATCCTTTCATGTAACTGGAGTTTCTCACTCAGAGACATCGTCGCTACTTAGAAGTGTAAGGTATTTCTAAAATTCGTGTCCACAGTGGTGTAGAGTTGAACAAGAATAAGGAAAAGAAGCTCCTTTTTCACGGTTCTCTCCTGGCCATTGCCTTTAAGAACCATACTTGGGTGAAGCTCGTGGTCTTGGAGAGATTGTGTGTTTTAGTCAGAGTTGTTGATTTCTTTCCTATATCTCACAATGCCTAAGGTGGCTTCTTTCATCTGCTTCCCAAGGACATCTTAGAAATTGTTGGGCTTGAGAACAGCAGAGGAGCAACAGAAAAGAGGGGTGGCTCTGGGGTCAGCCCTCCTGGATGGTTGCTAACTGTGGGGTCTTGGGCAGGTAACCCGTCTTCTCCAGGATTTTCTAAGGTTTCAGTGAGAAAGTGTGTGTGAGACTTCTGTTAATGGATTGTGTTGGAAATGTATTATCATGTTGGAAGCTGCAATAGGTGTTTGCCAGCTATGTTACGTGAATACTGAAAATGGCATCCGGAGTGGGGAGATTTAAAAAGGACTCTAGAAACTGGGTGAGCAGCCTTACACATCTCAGGCGTCGGTGGGTGGTTCTCAACCTGGGCTGCTCACAAGAGTCACCTGGGGAGCTTAAAACAATACTGGTTGCCCAGGCTGTTAAATCACCAGCAGTCTTTTGGCGATTTTCCCATTTGCCAGGATTGGGAACCACTGAGCTAGATCAAGTAGAAGCATGGGTCTTGTTTTTAAGCTTTGTTAGGCAGATCCAAAGCAGTGTTGTAATCTGGGGCTAATTTTCCGCACTAGTGACAGAAAACTTCTACGACACCCTCTCCCGGGACCCTTTACATACCCTCTCATCTTCTCTTAAGATACTGAGTTATTCAGGTAGGACAGGGGCTTAATTTGTTCTCTTGTGGCTGTTGGGATTGAAATATCAGATACAATCTCCATCTTTGCACAGTATCCATTCCAGTTAGGAAGGCAGGAAAGTTCATTTCAGAGGTGCAGAGGATATGCAGAGAAAAGTCTCTGTCCTAGTTCTATAGTAGGGGGTATTCCTTCTTTGTTTCTCTTCTGTCCTGGAAAATAGCTTATTTCCCATCAGATGCAGAGTCTATCTGTGGGTCTCTCCTTTCCTTCCTCCTCCTCCTCCTGTCTTCTGCCTATAATGCAGGAGGACCCAGGTTCGATCCCTGGGTTGGGAAGATCCTCTGGAGAAGGAAATGGCACCCCACTCCAGTACTCTTGCCTGGAAAATCCCATGGACGGAGGACATGGTAGGCTACAGTCCATGGGGTCACAAAGAGTCGGACACGACTGAATGACTTCACTTCCTCCTCCTGTACCTACCCTTCCACTTGGATTTCAGTCAGGGGTCTCTGGTTCGACTCTCATATCCATCAGCCTTTCTCTTCTTTTAGTCTCATTTCAGTTCTCAAAGTGCTTGTTGGTCCATCTCTCTGTTTCATCAACGTCAGCTTTAAACAGTTGGCATGACCCCTCTCTCCCAGTATCTGCCCCATTAATGTTGCCTTAGATGGTCCATTTACACTGGTTTTATTTTTTTTTAATTTAATTTTTACTGGTGTATAGTTGATTTACAGTCTTGTTTCTGTTGTACAGTGGAGTTAATCAGTTATACATATTTCCACTCTTTTTAGATCCTTTTCCCATATAGGGCATTATAGAGTATTAAGTAGAGTTCCCTGTGATATACAGTAGATTCTTATTATCTACTTTATGTATAGTAGTGTGTATATGTCAACCCCAATCTCCTCTTTCCTCCCTTGGGAACCATAAGTTTGTTTTCTATGTTTGTGGCGCTATTCCCATTTTGTAAATATGTTCATTTGTACCACTTTTTAAAGATTCCTCATATAAGCAATATCATGCTATTTGTCTCTGCTTGGCCGACTTCACTCAGCATGACAGTCTCTAGGCCCATTCATGTTGCTGCAAATGTCCTTTCTTTAATGGCT
The DNA here is from genome assembly GCF_014754425.2 of Oryx dammah. Classification (NCBI taxonomy): domain Eukaryota; kingdom Metazoa; phylum Chordata; class Mammalia; order Artiodactyla; family Bovidae; genus Oryx; species Oryx dammah. Next base: position 24,616,913 of record NW_024070185.1, read on the forward strand.
GAGTCATGTTCTGTAGTATACATGTACCCCCTCTTTGTCCATTCCTCTGCTGATGGACATTTAGGTTGCCTCCATGTCCTGGCTGTTGTAAGTAGTGCTGCAGTGAACACAGAGGTACACATATCTTTCTGAATTAGGGTTTTCTTCAGACATATGCCCAGGAGTGGGGTTGCTGGATTATAAGGTAGCTCTGGTTTTAGTTTTTTAAGGTACCTCCGCATTGTTCTCCATAGCAACCACCCCAACGTACGTTCTCATCAACAGCGTAGGAGGTTTCCCTTTTCTCTGCACCCTCTCCAACGTTTATTGTTTCTAGATTTTTTTGATAATGGCCATTCTGACTGGTGTGAGATGATTCCTCATTGTAGTTTTGATTCGTATTTCCCTAATAATTAGTGATGTTGAGCATCTTTTCATGTGCTTTTTGGCCACCTGTGTGTCGTCTTTAGAGAAATGTCTATTTAGAACTTCCTATATTTTTGATTGTTTGTTTTTTTTGATATTGAACTGCATAAGCTATTTGTAATTTTGGCGATTAATTCCTTGTTGCTCACTTCATTTGCAATTATTTTCTCGCCTTTTGTGGGCTGTCTTTTTGTTTATGGTTTCCTTTGCTGTGCAAAAAGTTTTTGAGTTTAATTAAGTTCCACTTGTTTATTTATTTATTTTAGTTTTCATTACTCTTAAGAGGTGGACAAAAAAGATCTTGCTGTGATTTTTGTCAGTGTTCTGCCTATGTTTTCTTCTAGGAATCTTATGGTTTCTTGCATTTAGGTCTTTAATCCATTTTGGGTTGTGTTTGTGTATAGTGTTAGTGTTCTGATTTCATTCTTCTACATGTAACTGTCCAGTTTTCCTATCACCACTTATTGAAGAAGCTCTCTTTTCTCCATTGTATGTTCTTGTCTCCTTCATCATAGATTAGGGGACCATAGGTGCGTGGGTTTATCGCTGGACTTTCTGATTCCACTGATCCGTAGTTCTGTTTTTTTGTGCCGGGACCATGCTGTTTTGAGGCACCTTTATAGTATAGTCTGAAGTCAGGGAGCCTGATTCTTCAGCTCCATTTTTCTTACGTTTATTTTGGCTATTTGGGGTCTTCTGTATTTTCATATATATTGTAAAAGTTTTTGTTCTAATTCTGCGGAAAATGCTATCATTAATTTGATAGGGATTGCATTGCATCTGTGTATTACTTTGGGTGGTATTGTCATTTTGACAATATTGATTCTTTTAGTCGAGCAGCATGGTATCTCTCTCTGTTTTTGTCATCTTTGAATTCTTTCATTTTATAGTTTTCTGAGTACGGATCTTTTGCCTCCTTAGGTAGGTTTATCCCTAGATATTTTTCTTTCTGGTGTCATGGTAAATGGGATTGTTTCCTTAATTCCTCTTTCTGATCTTTCGTTGTTAGTGTATAGTGATGCAAGAGATTTCTGTGTATCAATTTTGTATTCTGCAACATTACCCAATTCGTTGATGAGCTCTAGCAATTTTCTGGTAACATCTTTAGTATTTTCTATGTCTAGGGTCATGTCATCTGCAAATAGTGACAGTTTTACATCTCCAATTTGGATTCCTTTTATTTGTCTCTGATTGCCATGACTAGGACTTTCAAAACTATGTTGAATAAAAGTGTTAAGAGTGGACATTCTTGTCTTGTTATCTCGGGTTTGAAAACTTGAACCATCTCTTCCACCATCCCCAGCATCTAACCATCTTTAAAGTTTTGAGCCTTCCTCCTTTACAGGCTATATTGGTCCCTTCCTTTTAAATCTCATTGTTCTCCCCTTGGGTCTCTAATGTTTAAGTTTGGAAATGGGTCCTTACGTACCTTTCTAGTTCTGTCTATGATCCCCTTCCATGAAACCGCTCCTTACACTGGATTGGGCTTCCTGTCCTCCCTTAGGCAGACCCTGTGGCTTCCCGTCTCTGTTCCCTTACCTTTGCTGCCCCCTTTTAAGTATGTGTCCCTTCTCTGCTCCATGACCTTTTAAGGCCCTGTGTCAGTTGCATGTCTTGCTAACCCAACCCTGTACTCCCCATCAGAGAGGGACCCCATTTTATGTTAATGGTTCTAGTTACCTGTCTGCATGCTTTCTCCCCAGTTTGTATATTCTTGGAAAGCAGAGCCCATGTTTTCTATTTGTGTGTGTGCTGTGTAATACTAACACACTGTTCTCTGTTGAGCAGTCAAAACGTATCTTTTTGAATAAATAGATGGATTTTGTTTGTCAAGGTGATACGCTGGAATGGATTAGGGAGGCGAGCTCTGCTGTCTCCTAGGTTAGCTACTAGTCATGTGTGGCAACTTCATCTAAAGTATTTAAAGTTAAATGAAAATGTCAATTCTTTAGTCATGTACTCAGTTGTGTGTGTAGTGTCATTCGAAATACTCAATAGCTACGTGTGTTCCGTTCTATTGCACAGTACAACTAGGGAACATTTCCATCATTGCAGAGTTACGCTGGGCATCACTGACCTAGAGTCTTATTATTTGGAAGTCTTCCTCCTCACCTCCAATTAAGTCTGCTTAGAAATGGGGGTAGGGGAGGAATGCGAGGAATTTCATAGGTGTTCTCTAAGCTATAGAAGTCAAACATTTTTTACTTTGCCAGATTGAGGTTATGGGAAAAAGTGATGAGAAATCTAGCGGAAAAGCATGCGTGAAGCCGAACCCTGTGGTCAGATGAGACAACCTTTCAGTGGGAGAGGGGGCCTTGATTCTGAGTGAGTCACCTGATCTCCCATGGCTTCAGTTTCCCCATGTTTTTAAAATGAGGAGGCTTGTGGAGGCCCGTGGGCCTGCCAGCCAGGGAGGAAGCCCCTATCTCTTCTTTCCTCTTCCTCCTAAGGCTTTGTTTGAGCAAATAGTTCTTTAATGTCCTTTCAACTTTGATTTTTGAACACTTGGTTGTCCTTATTGGGGAGGCTCAGGATGTACATGGAGCTCTGGATGGGTAGGCTTCTTCCCTGGGAGCTGCTGCTGCAGGCTGGAGGGAGAACTCTTGGAGACAGTTCTTCCTTTTGGCCACAAGATGGCAGCCTTCTCCTGACCAACTCACTGCCAGATCAGCCTAAAAGGAAAACAATACCTTGTTCTGGGTTTTTCTTTTCTTTTTTTTAAAAATAGATTTACCTTAAGTTTTCTAAAATAAGAAGTTACAGTTTAGGACCCAGCAGAGCTCAGGAAGTGGTATACCTTGAGGGGTAGATCACAGATGACAAAGAGAAGGTGTTCAGTTCAGTTGCTCATTCATGTCCTAGTCTTTGCGACCCCATGGACTGCAGCACACCAGGCTTTCCTGTCCATCATCAACTCCCAGAGCCTGCTCAAACTCATGTCCATCGAGTCAGTGATGCCATCCAACCATCTCATCCTCTGTCATCCCCTTCTCCTCCCACGTTCTCTTTTCCAGCATCAGGATCTTTTCCAGTGAGTCAGTCTTTTGCATCAGTTGGCCAAAGTATTGGAGTTTCAGCTTCAGCATCAATCCTTCCAATGAGTATTCAGGGCTGATTTCCTTTAGAATGGTTTGATTGGATCTCCTTACAGTCCAAGGGACTCTCAAGAGTCTTCTCCAAAACTACAGTTCAAAAGCATCAATTCTTTGGCATTCAGCTTTCCTTATAGTCCAACTCTCACATCCCTACATGACTACTGGAAAAACTATCGCTTTGACTAGATGGACCTTTGTTGGCAAAGTAGTGTCTCTGCTTTTTAATATGCTGCCTAAGCCAGTCATAACTTTCCTTCCAAGGAGCAAGCGTCTTTTAATTTCATGCTTTCAGTCACCATCTGCAGTGATTTTGGAGCCCATAAAAATAGTCTCTCAGTGTTTCCATTGTTTCTCCATCTATTTTCCATGAAGTGATAGGACCAGATGCCATGATCTTAGTTTTCTGAATGTTGAGCTTTAAGCCAACTTTTTCATTCTCCTCTTTCACTTTCATCAAGAGCCCCTTTAGTTCTTTTTCTCTTTCTGCCATAAGGGTGGTGTCATCTGTGTATCTGAGGTTGTTAATATTTCTTCTGGCAATCTTGATTCCAGCTTGTGCTTCATCCAGTCCAGCATTTCCCATGATGTACTCTGCATATAAGTTAAATAGGGTGACAGTATACAGCCTTGTCGTATTCCTTTCCTGATTTGGAACCAGTCTGTTGTTCCATGTCCAGTTCTAACTGTTGCTTCTTGACCTGCATACAGCTTTCTAAGGAGGTAGGTCAGATGGTCTGGTATTCCCATCTCTTGAAGAATTTTCCATAGTTTGTTGTGATCCACACAATCAAAGGCTGTGGCGTAGTCAATAAAGCAGAAGTAGATATTTTTTCTGGAACTCTCACACTTTTTCGATGATCCAGGAGGTGTTGCAAGTATTTAAATCTGGAGACTTCAACCCCTCATAAAACTTTTTAAAGAGCTTTGCTGGTTTTAAAAAACCAGATGCATTTTCCTGAATTGAGCCCAAGGCTTTCTGTCCACAACAGTACCCCAAAATCTGGCAACCAAAAATCTGGCAATTGGTTTATTACCATAAAGTGTTATAATTTCTTTTTCAATACAGTCAATGCCAGATAACCAAACATATTCATGAGATGTAGAAATACAGCAAGGTAAGCATTTAAAAATTGTTTCTAACCATCTCATCACTTTTCTTGACACCACAGCTACATTGAAGTGTCTGAGTGTTCGAGTGTAGAGACCCTACTTTTGCACATACTGAGATCGTCTGAATGTCCCCAGCACTTCCTATTCCTGAAAAAAATGCCAAACTTTCATAGTCTTCAATATTAGACCACCTTACATTTCTCTAGTGTTTTGAAAATTAAAAAATTTAAAAACCATTTTCTCATACATTATTACTTTTGTTTCTCAACCTGGGGAGCGTTGCTTAGTTTGGAAATTCGATTCCTGATCTTAGCCTTCATTTTCCCTAGGGGTGTTGTTTTCTGTTTACCAAGCTGTTCTTACCCAGATGACTAAATTTGCAACTGGGGCGGGCGCTGGGGGGGGGGTGGGGGGGGAGGGCTGATGATAAAATAAATTGTTAATCAGCTTTTTAAAGCTAGAAGGGATCTTAATGGTTCCCAGCTTTTATTTTACAGACAAGGAATTTGAAGCATTAATTTTAATATCCGAGAACATATTTTATTAAGATTAAGGGACAATTAGGTCAACAATTAAATTTTATTTATCTTTTACTGTGTATCAGACTGCTGGATGTTAAATTCAGTCTGCCATCTGCATTCAAGTCATACTGGGTCATTTTTGACTGTAGATGATAATGGGAGGGCTCCTGTCCAGTTGAGAAATATTACCTAATGTTAAAAAAAAAAAGTATAATTCTAAAAGCCTTTTAGTAAAGTAATATAAATAGCAAATCTCTCTCCTGAGATTAAGTTGTAGTAACACTATTTTTTCTGAAATTCTTGTTAAAAAAAATTGTGGTTAATCAAGGGATTGATCCAGCTTACTTTTATATCTGATTATTTTATGACTTGCAGTGCACTGTTTTAAAGACTTCATGCAATCTTGCAGGAAATTCCAGGCCTGGGTAATGTATCATGAAATATTTATGTAGCATTGGTAGTATGCGCAGCATTTCATAAAAAAGGTAGTCCCATAGAGGACTTGCAAATTGCTGAAAAGGATGTGGATTTGGCCCTTGCATGGGGCTGGGGAGGAAGGTGATCTCAGGGGCAGCCATGTATCTGCAACTTAAATCAGTTATGTTAACCAGGGAGGAACTTGTTATTTTAATTTTGGAAAATATTTTCTTCACATCGGTGGAAATTTCCTTAACCTTAGATTTTATTTTCTTAGAGTCTCTGTTACAAATTAAGAGGAAGGGGGAAAAAAAATCGAGGAGTTGGTTTGATATTACATGTTTCAAGAAGAATTCTTGTTTTTAATTTAAATAAAATTGACTTCATAAATTCTTATTAAGAAAAAAAAGACAAAGAGCAGCTTTTAATAGATGCTTGCTGGTGGCTTTTTATCTTTAACAGAATCCAGATAGAGAAGCCAAATGTAGGGGGGGTGGGGTGGGGAACCTTTCACTTTAACACTGAATTATTTTTGTTGTAAACTTACGCACTCAAATGTTATATCCTGTTTAAAAATAATGGTATTTTTGTGATATCGGAATTAGTGTTTGTTCGTAAATACCTTTAATCTTATAAAGAGAGTATAAGTCAATATGTATTATTAGTCAAATTTCAGATATTAGCAAATTGCAGAGTACAACTTTGTGGTAATTCAAATTACAGTAGTTAAAATGATCTACTTAGTCTTAGAGTTTCTAAGTGGATGAGTTTAGAGAAAGTGTGCTCCAATTCCATCCTTCCCTGATAGTTTTAAACACTGTTTCCTCTATCAATAACAAATATTTCAGACTGGCCTTCGGATGAGAAAGTTCATCTGAGGAGATGAAGTGTCTCGGGGGGGAGGGGTGGGAGCCGCTAAGCTACAGATGGACAGGATGAATAAGACGAGTGACCCAGGACTGCAGAGGTGGCGCAGATCACTGGGAGGGCGTGCCGTGCAAGCTCTGCTGCTGCTCTGGGACGGGCAAGTTGCTTTCCTGGGGCGATCAGGAGAGTCAGTGCCGGAGTCAGACTGCCGGGTTTTGAACCCTGACTCTGCTGCTTTGTAGCTGTGGAAGCTTGTGCAAGTGGAATGTGCTCAGTTCAGTCCAGTCCCTCAGTCGTGTCCGACTCTTTGCGACCCCATGAATCGCAGCACGCCAGGCCTCCCTGTCCATCACCATCTCCCGGAGTTCACTCAGACTCACGTCCATCGAGTCCGTGATGCCATCCAGCCATCTCATCCTCGGTCGTCCCCTCCTCCTCCTGCCCCCAATCCCTCCCAGCATCAGAGTCTTTTCCAATGTGCTCAGTTGTGTCCAATTCTTTGCGACCCTGTGGACTATAGCCCACCAGGCTCCTTTATCCATGGGATTTTCCAGGCAAGAATACTGGAGTGGGGTGCCATTTTCTCCTTCAGGGGATCTTCCCGACCCAGAGATAGAACTGGAGCCTCCTGTGTCTCCTGCATTGCAGGCAGATTCTTTACCACTGAGCTATCAGGGAAGCCTGTGCAAGTGGAAGACAGGGGTGAAAACTGTGCTTAACAGGCCTGGCATGGTATGACGAGCTCTGAAGGAAAATGTGGTGGTGGTGGGGGGGGGCGTTGTCTACACCAGGAGCCTAGACAGAGATGTGGAGACATCACACCCACACTGAGCGCTAGGGGCCCTGTCAGGGCCTCAGAATGTGAGCTCTCAGGGCAGAGAGAGCCGTTGACGGATTGGAACAGGCAAATAACAGATAAGACACTCTTCTTCCCCAAAGAAGTACTTAAAGGAGCAGCATTTTCCTCTTCTTTTTTCTGTTAAATATCCAGTATCTGAATCAGGCCGAACTTAAGCCTGTAATTCAGTTAGATCTGAACGGATTTATAGTTCTTAATACGTATATTTTAAAAGTGTATAGTCTCCGTTCCATTCTTGGCATTTTTTGAAATTCAACAGATAACTCACTGATGATTACTATGAGAGCCAGCTGGGTGCAGGACTTAGCAGAGATTGTGAAGCCAGACCCCGTGGGTTCAATTCCCAGCCTTTTTGCTCACTAGCGGTGTCTTGTCGAACCACCTGACAGCATAGTCTCCTCCTGTGTGCTACAGTGTCCGCATCTGTAAAATGCAGGTGACGATAGGGTGAGACTCTGCTCTCCCAATGCAGGGGACATGGGTTAGATCCCTGGTCAGGGAACTAAGATCCCACATGTTGCATGGTTTGGCCAGAAAAAAAAATGCAGATGACAACAGAGCCTACCTCAGAGGGTTTTTGTGAGGATTGTGCCTTTATTAAGCAAACAGAAAAGGCCTGGCATACATTGTAAAGAGCACAGGTAAGTGTTATTCTATAAATATAAATACGATGTCAGTCTGTGTGCTAGGTTGTGAGGCTCTGAGAAGTGTGAACAAGATCTCCTCTCTCATGGAGAGCTTGCACTCTAGGAGAGTGTTAATTTTGTTTATTAACTGGTGGTGGTTTAGTTGCTCAGTTGTGTCTGACTCTTTGCAACTCCATGGACTGTAGCCCACTAGGCTCCTCTGTCCATGGGATTTGTCAGGCAGGAATCCTGGAGCGGGTTGCTATTTCCTTCTCCAGGGGATCTGCTCGACCTGGGGATTGAACCCAGGTCTCCTGCATTGGCAAGCGGCTTCTCTACCACTGAGCCACCTGGGAAGCCCTTATTAACTGGTAGGTAGTTAAATGCTCTGCAGAGAATGAAAGCAGAGTGATGTGCTGAGTGCTTGGGGAACTCGATTAAATGGGGAGGATAGGGAACATCTGCAAAGATCGAATCTACCCTTGACCCAGCTGGGAGGCACTCAGCCCTTGCAAGACTGTCTATCTACACTTGGGTCCAGCAATGACCGTATTTCTCAAGTTCCGACTGACAGTAACAAACTTTAAGGTTAAGTTTCTGTTCGGTTTAGGGCTTTCCAAGCCTTAAGTTCAGTGACCCGGGCATTAAAGGCATCCTTATCATATAGCATTCTCTACCATTCTATTCTGGAGTTTTCTTTATGGGCTGGTTCAGAATAACTTTGAAGCATCTGTGATTGTGTCTCTGAAAGGAAATGGTAGTGTTTCTAAGTGGGTGTCAAGTTAACCACTTAGCCAAATCTATCCACGTAGTTTAGACATCCAGGTATCCAAAAGTCCCTCATTCCTTCATTGATTATGTATTTATTGGCTGTGCTGGGCCTTTGATGCTGTGCGCCAGCTTTCTCTAGTTGCAGTGAATGGGGGCTGCTCTTCCTTGTGGTGTCCAGGCAGTGGCTTCAGCCACTGGCAGAAGCCGTTGCAGTGGTTCTCTTACTGCAGAGTGTGGGCCCTAGGCACATGGGCTCAGTAGTTGCAGCACACAGGCTTGGTTGCTCCACGGCACATGGGATCTTCCCAGACCAGAGATCAAACCCGTGTCCCTAGGACTGGTGGATTCCCAACCACTGGATCACCAGGAAATTTCCAAGTCCCTCATGCTTAATCAAATTAAGTTGTTAAGGAATAACTACAACAACTCTCCTTTAAGTTAATAAAGAATACCTTAAATTTCTGCTTGTACTGGTCAGGTAATTTTTTTTTTTTTTTGGTCAGTTAATTTAAAAAACGGTATCATTTTTTAAAAAAAACAAAACTTTTCCCCTTCAGTTGTCCATTTTCTCCTTCAAGTATACTTTAACTGTGTTTTCCAAATAAAGTCCATCATATCTGAGAACAAGAACTCAAGATGAAAAGCAGAGAGCTGATCGAATCCCTTGTCTGTTTTGTATCCTGCTTCAAGTGGGAGGCCGGTGGATAGCGACAGGGAAAGAATGAGAGACAGTGAGTCAGTATGCTTGAATTTTAGTCCCGGTTTTGATTAGTGATGAGGTTTGTGAAGTTGTTCAGGTCCTTTAACATCTTTGGACTTCTCCAAGTCAGTGATCATCAGTTTTGTTTGTTGATAATAGTGTGAAGGGGGTATCTCGTTGTAGCTTTGAGCATTTCCCTGATGATTTTGTAGTGGACATTTTTTCCATAAGCCTATGTCAGTTCAAGCCCTAGGCCCATTTTAAAATCAAATTTTTCTTTTTGCTATTGAGATATACGAGTTCCTTAGATGTTTTGGAATTTAACATTGGACATACATTATCCCATTCTGTAGGTTGCCTTTTGATGTTGTTGGTGGGAATGGAAAATGCTGCAGCCACTATGGAAAACAGTATGGTGGGTTCCCAAAAAAGCAACAGTAGAGCTACTGGTATGATCCATTGATCCCAGTTCCAGGTTTTAATCTGAAAGAGTTGATATCAGGCTCTCGAGGAGCTCTCAGCATCCTCTTGTTTGTTGCAGCATTATTCACAGTAGGCAAGGTGTGGAAGCAACCTGTCCACTGATGGACGACAGGGTCAAGAATATGTTGTCTATACACACAGTAAAATATTCTTCAGTTTAAAAAAATGAGGAAATGCTGTACTATGTGACAGCATGGACGAACTTCAAGGATGTTATGCTAAGTAACATAAGGTAGTCATAGAAAGGCAAATGTGATTGTACTCATCCTTTTGTCTAAAATAGTTGAATTCATAGAATCAGGGTGGATGGTGGTTGCCAGGGGGTGAGGGAAGGGGGAGGTGGGGAGTTTCCTAATCAGCACACACAGTTCAGTTGTATAAGATGAACAAGTTGGAGGGATTTGCTGTACAGCATTGTGCCTATAGTCACCAGTACTGTATTGTGCACTGAAAATTAGAAGGGTAGAGCTCACGTTAAGTGTTCTTACCACAATAAAACTAAAATAAAAAAAAGTAAATGATCATCAGACAATGAAGTAGCCCCTATTGTCCATAATAGCTTTTTTTCTAGGCCCAGAGACTTTACGTTTTGGGGTTCTGAAGGTGTGTGCAGAGGTCTCCTGGTGCCTCTGTTGGTGATCTTGGAGAAGAGAGGGGAAAGTGGAGACGTGTCACAGAGCTGAGGGTGGACAGATGTCCTCTAGACTTTGTCAGCACTTCCTGAGTAGCTGCTTAGAATGAGTGAGTGTCCTTCTCAGGCCTCATGATGTTTGATCTTGGCGGTATGTCTGATGTGTGTGTAGGTGCCTAGCCCTAACTTTGCATTGTTTACCATTTTCATTAACCAAAGAGGCTACCAAGAGTTCAGTGTACTGTCTCCACGTTTCAAGGGGAAGAGGGCCTGGTTGGATCAGCCTATGACCTGGTTCCTCTGGCATCCAGGGTCCTTAACCCTTGGTCCAATCAGTTGAGTTGTGGGAGTTACATGATCTAAACTGAGCAGTTAGAGGAAGGGGCTATTTTGTGTAAGAGGGTAGGGGAAGGAAAAAAAATGATTAGGAGAAATGATTGGCTTCTTGCCAAGTTATCCTTGTAGATAAAGTTGGTGAAAGATGGATTAGATGATAGTATAATGAGGTGGATTCCTAGCTCATTGAACAAGCAGGCCCATTAGAGTGTTGACTGATGGCTTTTTGCCTATTTGGGATGGTATCATTCACACCGTACCACAGGACACTGTCTTTAGCTCTGTCCAACATTTTTATCAAAACTTGGATGAAGACATAGAAGTCATCCTTATCAAATGTACTGAAAACACAAAAGGAGAAAAAGAGAGCAAGCGATAGACGACAGAATCAAGATTCAAACTTATCTTGACAGGCTGGAATGCAGGGCCCAAAACCAAGCTGAGACTCAACGAGAGTAAGCATGAAGGTCTACAGTTGGGATGAAAAATCAGTCCTATGTATTCATCATGGGAGATGTTTATCTTGGCCATAGTTTGTGAAAAGGTCTTGGGGGTTTTGCTTAACCACAATTTAATGTGATCCTTAAAAAAATATCTATCTATTTGGCGGTGCCAGGTCTTAATCGCAGCACACGGGATCTTCAATGTTCACTGCGGCATTCGGGATCTCTAGCTGTGGCACGGGGACTCTTAGTTGTGACATGTGGGATCTAGTTCCCTGACAAGGGATGAAACCAGGACCCCCTGCACTGGGAGGGCAGAGTCTTAGCCACGGGACCACCAGGGAAGTTCCACATTTAGTATGATCTTAATGGTGTGATATGACTGATAAGAAACATTAATTTTGTTTCAAATTGAATGGCAGTAGGGTGTGCAGGTCAGCAGATATAATTACGTTGTTGGACTTGGGCTTGATCAGACTGCAGCTGAAGGCTGTTTGTCCATTTGGGCTCTGTATTTTTTAAATAATACCAATAAGTGATCACAAAGTTCAGGTTATGGGGAGTATATTCTGGAAGTGAGGGGACTTGAACTTGACAAGATCAGTGGATGGATAGATAGTCATTTAGGCTTGTTCTGGGTTGTTCAGAGGGCAGACTTAAGATCACTGAGTGGTCACTTCAGGAAAGCTGAACGGGGGTCAATACAAAGAAAGAAGAATTTTGCAGCAGTTAGAACCACAGGGATTTGATGGGGACAGTCTTTGGCCTTTGAGCTGGGTGTGTACCTGTTGGGGTCCTGTGGAAAGGATTCAGGAGCTTTGATGAAAGAATCTATAGGGTCCCTTTCAGCACGGAAAACCCAGATTTCTGGAAGGGCAGCATAGCATTTATTTTATTTTTATTATTATTTTTTTTAAGTATGTGTTTTTTGATTTATTTATTTTTTATTTTACTTTACTATGATGATTAAACTTGAAAGACTACTGCAGAGGGAAGAACGATGGGTGCATGTGATATGAAGAATAAGCTGAGATCCATATGTGCCTGGCAAACCAAGGAAGTTAAGACAGTTAAGGCGTTTACATTTAATGCTTAAAGCATAGGTGCAGCAGGCTTGTGCCTCGTGTCCTCAGCCACTGTTCCTGCTGAACCTGCCTCTGTACTTGGTACCCCTGGTTTTCTGAGAGCCCTCTGATAACCTTTGGGTAATATATAAAGAAGCTTCGTCTTTCACTTCCATAACTTTCCCTGGTTATGTCCACGTAAAGGAGGCTTATGTGGGCTAGTCTGGGACTCTAGCCACCATGTGAAGCAGTATTTCTGTGGGAAATGTATTTCAAGTCTAACAGCCAGTATATGGAATTAAAAAATTTTTTTTTGACTGTGCTGGGTCTTTGTTGCTGTGTGCAGGCTTTCTCTGGTTGCAGCGGGTGGGGGCTACTCTCTAGTTATGGTGTGAGGTCTTTTCATTACAGTGGCTTCTCTTGTTGAAGAGCACAGGCTCAGTAGTTGTGGCCCAGGTGCTTAGTTGCCCCATGGCATATCTTCCTGAGCCAGGGATCGAACCTGAGTCCCCTGCATTGGCAAGTGGATTCTTAACCACTGGACCACCAGGGAAGTCCCAGCAGATGGACTTTTGAGATGTGTTTCATTCCTGCGCTGGGGTGATCCATGCGTCTCTTGCCTTGTGACGTTCCACTGCACACCACCTCGAGGCCTTTTCTAAGCCGGGCTGTGGGCTTGGAAGCTCTCCTTGCTCTTTGCTGCCAATGATGGCAGTTCCTGAAATTCTGACACTTGCATGACTCAAGCCTTCCTGTTTCACTTCCACTGCTCAGTCTAGAAATAGATTTTATTAAGGTGCTTTCTTCTCCAAAAGGAATGTGAGGAATCTTAAGTAACCTCACATAATACAGTACAAAAAAGCAAGCCTCGGTGACTAGGTCCAGGTCTTCCATCTCCGTGGTGCAGTTGGGTGCCCTCTTGGAGTCATCATCGTGTGCGGATTGAGGCTTTCTGTTCTGCTGCCCTTTGCTTCTGAAGCTTCTAGTCCCTGCCTGAGGTATAGGAACTTGGTGTGATTCCATCCTCTTTTAATGATGCTGCTGGTACCAACAAGAGCTTTTAGAATGGTTTTAGTATACAGAATTCCTGGCTGAAGCAATGGAAATAGGCATTGGCTGGTTTAAGCAGGTTTAAACAAATGAAAAGCTGTAGTGCAGTGAAACAGAATAACTGGGAAGAGTGCAGAGCCTTGGATGGCAGACGGGAGGGTAGGGAAAGAGGCCAGGGGGTCAGAGCCACAGCCCAAGTCACTCTCCAACAACCACTCGGTGAGGATGCTGCTGTGTAGCTACTGCCCCGGACACATCCTGCCCTGCCACTGCCCCTCCTTGGGAACAGGTTCTTCACTCTAACTCCGCTTTTGATTTATTTTTGCATCACTTGTTCTACATTAACATTTCCAGATTGAAGTTTCTTTCTTTTTAAAAAATTTTTATTTTTACTTTATTTTGCTTTACAATACTGTATTGGTTTTGCCATACATTGACATGAATCAGCCATGGGTGTACATGAGTTCCCAATCCTGAACCCCCCTCCCACCACCTCCCACCCCATATCATCTCTCTAAACAATATTTATTTATTCATTTTATTGTGTCTGGTCTTAGTTGTGGGATCTTTCGTTGTCAGGCACAGACTCCCTGGTGGTGTCGTGTGGGCTCTGGACCCTGGGGGCTCAGCAGTTGCAGCACTGTTGCCTCGTGTCACGTGGGATCTTAGTTCCCCGACCAGGGACTGGACCTGCATCCCCTGCATTGTAAGGTGGATTCTTAACTACTGGACCACCCAGCAAGTCCCCAGCTGGGAGTTTCTGATGTGCTGTGCTGTGGTCATGTGCTCGGGCCTCTCTGTGGAGTTGGGGGCTGGGAAGGATGTTTTACTCTTTGGTTTCTGGAGCTGGGAAACACCTCTCACGAGGTAAACATCATTGGGAATCTCTCAAAGGAAGGGTGTCAGATGTTAGGCAGTTAAAGAAAAAAAAGAAATTGCTGCAAATTAGTTTGTTTACATTTCTGTACCAACATAGGAAAATAAAATTAGAGCAGGGATTCCCTGGTGGGTCAGACAGTTAAGAATCTGCCTGTAATGCGGGAGATGTGGATTCGATCCCTGAGTTGGGAAGGATCCCCTGGAGAAGGGAATGATTACCCACTCAAGTATTCTTGCCTGGAGAATCCCATGGACAGAGGAGCCTGGCGGGCTACAGTCTGTGGGATTGCGAAGAATTGGACACGACCGAGTGACTAACACTTTCCTTTTTCTCAGCTGTGGCCCATTTTGGCATTTTTGGTGTGGAGACCTGTCCTGTGCATGGTTGGATGTTTAGCTGGAATCCTGGCCTCTAACCACTAGATACCAGTGGTACCAACCCACTGGGGACAATAAAAATTGTTTTCAGATATTTCTACATGTTCCCTGGGCAGGCTGAGTGGTAAAATCGCCCTGGTTGAGAATCACTTGGCTAGAGGCATTCTCAAACCACGGATTATGATTTGATAGTCTTGCAATGATGGCTGCATCACAGGAATGAATCTTATACTATTGTCCTTGGAGAGACACACAGCTTTCCCCACCTGGTGCCTTTCCCCTGGATGCGAAGGTCTAAAATTTCAGGGTTCTCCAGCTTAAGTGTGCTTAAGAATTTGCTGGAGAGCTCTTTGAAAGACGTGAATTCCTGGGCCCTGCCTCCATATACTTTGACTCTGCGGGTTTGAGGTCCAGGAATCTGCGAGTTTTAACACTAAACCCTCACGACTCTGATGCAGGTGGGTTGCAGAGCACACATTAAGAAACATACAGCTCCTTCGTGGAGGATTGACCTCAAAAACAAAAGGCATGTGTTTCTTTAAGGAGAAGAGACATGGTTTTGAGCCTTTCAGATCTTTCCAGTCATTGATTAAAAAGAAGCAAGGTAAGGATGTGGTCTGTTCTTCCAGGAGTTTTTTGGCAAGGGTTGTTTGGACCCAGCCTTGACACGTGATGCCGGCACTCATCAGCCTTCATCACCATCAGTTAGAAGTGTCTTCTGTTTGGAGCTCTGCCTTGCCTCTCAGTCCCCCTTGGGACAGGACCTTTCACTTCAGCCCCACTTCCCTGCCTCCCTCCTGGCCCTCCTTAAGTGCGAGTCAAATCTTGCAGGGAGGTTTTAATGCTTTCCAGGTCTCCCTGGCCTGTCTCGTGGTCTTGTTCACGGAGGCCCTCATCTCCACAGGAGCACAGTCAGCATCACTAGCTTCATTTCCCTTGTGGAGCCTCCATGGTGGGAGGTCTCATATTCTGACTGTGGGCAGAGGAGATATCTGGTAATACCTGCGACAGAGCTGTGGCCCTCCTGAACCTCTATGCTCTTCTCTTAGGAAGCCTTAAATCTGAGCAAGACGATTCCACCCACGGATACAGCATCCTGCCATGTCTGGGGTGGAGGTGGGGAGATGGTGTTTGCTTGAGCTCCTTGGTTCTGTCTTCACTTCTGCTGTAGCTAGGACTAGTCACAGAGCTATTTCCAACAGCAGTTTTTCTAAAACTTGGATCATGCCGTGGCTTTCGTTCAGAGACTTTGATAGCTGTCCATCAGAAAAGGACAAACTATCACTCAAGAGCCCACCCTGCCTTTCCAGCTATTCCCTACCTGCACCCTGAGTTCCAAGCTCCCCACACTGAGCTGACACCAGTATACTAACTATCCTTGGTGTGCTAATGACTCTACCAGCCTCTATTCCAGGCTCACCAGACTATTCTACAAACGAGTGTGCAATACCAGTTCACAAATGGGGAGCTTGCCAAATATTTCCCTCAAAAAAGGAACTTTGCTGGCAGCCCAGTGGTTAAGACTTCGCCTCGTGGATTTGATTTGATCCTGTGGATTTGATCCCTGGTTGGGGAGCTAAGATCTCACATGCCTTGGGACCAAAAAACCAAAATACAAAGCAGGAGCAATATTGTAGCAAATTCAAGAGAGACTTAAAAAAATGATTCACATTATAGAAGAAATCTAAAAAGGAATTGATTGCTAGCACGTGATATTTCCTGATTTTTTAGAAGTCTGGACTTTGTTTCTGTAGAAAAATGAAAAGGTGTGACAGTTACCATTGGCAACATTCGAGTGGTGACCGTCTGGTCTTGCCCCAAGCAGGGGCTTGTTCTTTCTGTGGTATCCCTGGATAAAGAAAACTTCGTGAAACTTTACCTTCCCGTTTCCCACAAGAGGGCAATATAATCTCTCAAAAAGTGAAAGGGACTAAAGCTGCAAAAGCCACTAGCCTGGCCATTACTGTTGTGCAGTTCTTTGGGTGCCCACCTGCGTTTTGCATGCCGAATGGGCCGTGTGCTCCTCCCACTTTCACAAACACTGTTGTCTCCAGATCTTAGCTCATCTGAAAGCCAGTTTGAGCTAAACCGTGTGCAAGCAGGGCTTACAGTTAGTCTAGGTGGAGGGTGTTGGAAGTCTGATGGAGGCTGATGGAGCAGGATTGTTGCTGGGAAGATGTCTGATTCATAGAGACAGCATTGCTTTCTGTGGCAGTGCTTCTCGCTGGCAGAGGATCTTGCTTGTCAGCACCCCAAGAGTAGAGCCGTCACCCCTGGGCGTGCCTTAGCACTCACCAGGCCAAGGGAGACTGATGTGTTAACCAAAATGCCTATTTCTCGGTTTAGAAGGAGACACATCTGCTGAGGAGGCCTAGAAACTCGCTTTTGCTGGCCAGAGTGTACTTTCCTTTTAGAAAAACTAGGAGGAGGAGCCAAAATATAGTTGCCAGGTTGCTTGTATGAGTTCTGAGCAAGGAGAGTGCAATGAATCGCGGGTTTGGAGGTCCCGTTGTGATGTTCTGACGCCCCTGCCTGCAGTGAGGGGCTGGCTGGGTGGAGAAACTCTGCCCAGCTTCCTAATGGGAGCAATGTGGTGGGCGCCTTGCTGGCTTGCCTTTGACTCCGTCTGTGCCCTGCTCCCTATTGTCCATGCCAGACTCACAAGACAACGGATAATGCCGTAAATCACTAGATTACATTCACATGTTCCATTTTTCACTTTAGGTCCTGTTTACATTTTATCTATTACAGATGATTTTAATAACTTTAGGCCTAAGTATTTAGGGGGGATGTTAGAGGTGAGGCCCCTTAGCACTTTTGAATGTGCCTGAAGACATCAAAAAGGTTTAAGAAAATAAAGCTGGCTCTTAACTGCACATGGTGACTAAGTTCAGATAAGTGGAAACAAAGGTTCCAAATCTCTCTTTCTCTATTGGCTTTCTTCTCTTTGCTTGCCTTTGGTTAGAACAACAAGGTGGCTCGTCTTTGCCTCATTTTCCCTTCTCATTTCTTTTTTATCCATCCTTAATACTGGTAAGATTTGAAATTGTTTAATAAGAATGTGGAATTATGGAAAGTTGGCGGAAGAGAGCATACATGGAATAATTAGGTCTTGGGTTTATAATTGGACTGGTTGTTAAATTTGTAAATTTTTGTGTGTGTGTCAGTTTGGGTTGAATAGTCACATGACATTAGATAAAGTTAATACTGAATTAAAGATACATACACACTAGCCTATGAATCCTATTTTTGATTTTAGTTTCCACTAATTTGTCTTCAGTCAGAAAGGATGTTGACCAAGCCTCAGGTCTTACAATCCAAGACTTAATTCTGTACACATGACAGGCGTGAATGCTTTCCCGGAAACATTTTCATTTTCACTCCTGTGCTCAGCTGAGGGGGCATCTCCACAGGCCCCGGGGTGTGTCTTCTTCAGTTCATTTGTTGTTAGAATTACTGTTGGTCCTTGGGTTCTGGTGCAAAGGGAGGAAAAGACACATGTGTGGTCGTACCCATCCCTGCCTCCCTCGTCAGAAAACGGTGGCCATGCGCTCAAATGCCTCATTAAGAAGTTCTATTAGAATTTGCAGAGATAGGCCTGTTAAACAATGAATTATTTGGTACTGAAGTTCAGTCAGCATGTATTTAAATGCTTTTTAATGCTCTGACCTTTGATTGAGTTTCATGGTACTGTGTAGATAAGTGGAAGACCTAATTCCTCTTTTGACAGTTTAAAATGGATGCAATTGGGCATGTACATAAAGCAATGAGAGAGCAATGCAGGATGACAAAGTGTAGTGACCAGGGTAGGGGTTCTGGGGTAGACAGGCCTGCGTTTATTTTTATCCTTTCTAAGCCGTAGTTCCTTGATATGGTAAAGAGTATGTGGAAAAAAAAGATGATATGAGATTATGTAGAGTATTTAGCCTAGAGCCTGCGTATGGTTAAAGGTTCAGTATTTGGTAGATAATCGTCATAATTGGGTCTAATAAAATGTCCTTTTATACAGTTTTATTGATAAAAGAAGGGTTTTCCATATTTCCATATTACTGTTCAGGTAAATTACTCTGAAAGAAAATTCCTTAAAATACTATTATATACCGTTTTGATTTCTTTAATGAAAAATTTTTCTGGTAGAAATACGAATCCATTGATCTTTTCTTAAAAAGTATGTTGCTTGCAGTCAGTGTGCCTGCCTATAATGTTTTTTTTTAAAATTTTAACTATTTACTTGGCTGCATTGGGTCTTAGTTGTAGCACACCCACTTAGATGCCCTGTGGCATGTAGGATCTTCTAGACCAGGGATTGAACCCGAGTCCCCTGCATTGGATGGCAGACTCTTAACCACTGGACCACCAGGGAAAGTATTTAAATAAACTGCTTGTATTCTGAAGAATGAGCTAAGCAAATGATGTATACAAAGGAGTCAAGGAGAGGGCCTGCAGGGGGCCTCATAAGCCAGCTCTGGGGCTTCTCCAGGGTTGGGGGTACTCCGTTTGTCTCCACCTTCTTGGCCATGCTTTTTAGGGTTTCCAGAAGTGTGGAATCTGGCCACGTGGAGTGTTTGTTTAGTAGGACCAGGAATGCAAAGAAACAGTGAGTAGCTCCTGGATCATCCTTATTTCCCATGTGGCATGAGTGTGGTGGAAAACCTGCTTCATAGCAGGGAATATAGGGCTTCCAGGCCTCATGCTGTTGGGGCCACCTCTGCAGAAATTCAGTTTCTGCTGCTCAAGGTGGTCTTAGAACTACTAAAGCACTCCAGACCCTGCTGAGAAGAGTAAGGCGCAGAGTGAGTGAAAAGCAACTTACTAAGTCTCAACCGCATGTAAGATTTTTTTATTTAGGTTAATAATGTTTATTTGTAAGGAAACACTGCCCCTCCAACCCCCCAACCCCAACAAGCTTTAATGAACTTTGCTTCTTGAAAGAGTGAATTTTCTCTTTTGAAGGTGACAGAAATTGCACAAGTAAAGGAAAATCTGACCCGCTTTGGTAATGAAAGAGTGTAAGAAAGTCCGGGTTTCTCACAGCTGTTTTAGTAGGCAGAGTGCTTGCATTTGGGGAATAACACTGCAAGAAATCTTGATTTTTTCCCTGATATTTGTTCCATTTTATTCTGTGTACTCCTCTCCTCACAGATTTAAACACCAAACTGCTTCTCTGACTTCACAGTTTCCACCTGGGATCTCAGGAGTTTGCACAGAGCCAAAATAGCATCTGCCGTTTCCCCTCTTCTGCCACATCTTAGGACTGGGGACTTCTTTGTGAGCTGTTTATATCATCATTGAGTTTTTAGTTTCAACTGAAGCTGGAATCTCAGAAGTGGCGGGTCTCCCTGTGCTTAAAAACCAACATCATCTTGGAAAGTTTTCAACTGTGACTGGTTTGGGGTGACTGACTTATGCCTTTTGACCTTTCTGATCTCTCTTTTTTTTTTTTCCCCACTTTTTAGTAAATTTTGAAAGATGTTAAAAATATAAAGATTATTTTTTCCTCTGAAGATAGAGAAAACAGCCTAGTGTAGCCGTGTCAGCTTCAGTCTTTTATTCTCTAAAGACAGGAAAAGGCCAGGCAGTGAGGATAGATTCAGTTCCCTATGCCAGAGCTGTGTGGTACTGATGAAAATGAAGCATTTTTGTTTATCTGAAGGTAAAATATGGATTTTTGTTTGAAGCTAAGTTTGCATGTATGAAATTTGGCCATTTTTGACTATACTGATCTATCAATCAGCTGGTTGATGAATTGCTTTTGATTTTGGGATTAATGAATTTTGGGTCTTGCCATCAGTGTTCATCTGGGTGAAGGGCTAAGTTGCACATGTGCTCAAAAGTTCTTCCAGAGAGCTGGTCTGTCCTTGAAAAAGTCTCTGCAGTGGCTGAGGTGCCATGTCCTGTCCCCAATACTGCCCCATCTTTTTCTAACCTTATTGGAAAGATGTTTTTCTTTTTATAGTTTTTTCCCCAAAACTTTATTGAAGTATAATTGACAAAACTGAGATATTCGAAGTGTATATACATCCTGATGGTTTGATAACACATTGTGAAAGGATTCCTCCCATCTAATTGATTAATATAGCCATCATCTCACATATTTATCTTTTTTTTGTAAAACATTACATTCCACTTTTAGCAAATTTCAGTTTTACAATGCAGTGTTATCAACTATAGTCATGTTATACTTGAGATCCTCAGACCTTATTCGTCCCATAGCTGGAGGTTTGGACCTTTTTTTTTGTTTGTTTTAACCTTTCCCTATTTTTCCCACCTCCCTTCCCTGGCAACTACTTCTTTACCCTGTTTCTATGAGTTTGATGTTTGTTATTTCCTTTTCTCTACCTGGCTTACTTCCCTGAACATAACACCTTCAAGGTCCATCCACATTGTCTTGAATGGCCGGGTTTCCCTTTTTCTCATGGTTGAGTAATAGACTACTGTGTATTGATACTACATTTTCTTTGTCCGTTTATTTCTTGATGGTCACAGGTTGTTTCGATGCCTTGGATGCTGTGAATAATACTGTAGTGAATCTTGACGTGTGGATATATCTTCGATATCCTGTTTTCATTTTCTTTGGACGTAGTGAAATTGCTGGATCATATGGTAGGTTTATTTTAATTTTTTGAGGAACCTCCATGCAGGATTCCATTTAAGTACCCCTCTCACCCCACATTTGTCCCATTCTTCACCCCGTGACACCACAGATGGGCTGACTGTCATTGGATTGACAGATTGACAGGAGGTGAGAGGTTGGGCATGAGACCTGAGAACACTTCTTGAAGCCCCTGAGGTCCTTCCATCACATCTGCCTCCTAACTGTCTGCTATCCTACCCCTCAGGAGTTCAAGTTCAGCGTCCTGTGGCTGTGCAAAGACCCGCCCTGAGACCCAGGCCTGCCTTCCCCTCTGTCCTTGGTGCTGCCATAACTTCTCCTTTCTTTCCTGACTTTGAAACTTCCTTCTATTATTTGCAACTTGTATTTTAATTGTTTGATGATTGATTTATTGTTATATATCCTAGGACAGTGGCACATAATAGCCTTTTAATAAGTATTTGCATGAATAAATGAATAATTATTTTAGTCTGTTGATGGAAAGCAATCTGACTAAACTAATCTGTTTTAAAATACAAATGACTGCCCCAAATCTTTTGTCATTATCATTTCAAGCATTTTAGGGAACTTGAGGCTTGAGTTTGCAGCATTGTGCTATTAATGTTTTATTTTTCAAAAATTTAAGATTTAAGAAAAAAAATTGAAAGGAAATACACGTTCACGGTTAAAAAGTGTAAATAGTACCCCCAGTTCCCTTTATTTAAGGCCCCACTGCTTTTCGTTTCTTATATATCTTTTCTGAGAGTTTCTATAAATATATAAGAATATGTATAGATTGCAGCCTACTTTAAAATAAATTAATTTATTTTAATTGGAGGATAATTACTTTACAATATTGTGGTGGCAAACCATACATTGATATGAATCAACTGTGTATGCACATGTGTCCTTGCATCCTGAACCTCCTTCCACCTCCCTCCCCACCCTATCTCTCTGGGTTGTCCCAGAGCACTGGCTTTGAGTGCCCTGATTCATGCATCGAACTTGCATTGGTCATCTATTTTACATATGGTAATATACATATTTCAATGGTATTCTCTCAAATCATCCCACCCTTGCCTTCTCCCAGAGTCCAAAAGTCTGCTCTTTACATTTGTATCTCTTTTGTGCAGCCTACTTTTTAAAATGCTATGACAGGTAATATGGCTATTTTCTTATCCTCTGTTAATGTAAAGTGAAAGAGTTGGTCACTCAGTCATGTCTGATTCTTGTGATCCTATGGACTGTAGCCTGCCAGGCTCCTCTGTCCATGGAATTTTCCAGGCAAGAATACTGAAGTGAAGTGAAAGTTGCTCAGTTGTGTCCAACTCTGCAACCCCATGGACTATACAGTCCATGGAATTCTCCAGGCCAGAATACTGGAGTGTGTAGCCTTTTCCTTCTCCAGGGGATCTTCCCAACCCAGGGATTGAACCCAGGTCTCCCACATTGCAGGCAGATTCTTCACCAGCTGAGCCACAAGGGAGGTGGGTTGCCTTTTCCTTCTCCAGGGGAACTTCCTGACCCAGGGATCAAACCCAGGTCTTCTGTTTTACAGGCAGATTCTTTACCATCTGAACCACCAGGGAAGCCCAAGGGCCACCTGACTACTCCCTCTTAGCCATCCCTTAATATATTTGTCCTTAAAATTCATCTCATTCAGAATTGTGCTCTAGGGTTAACTTTACCATTATTTCTTTTATACCACTGTGGTATTTAGGATAAAGTTTGACTACAAGTGTTAGAAAATGTGTTTCTCCTAAGAGAAGTCCAGAGCTGGTAGGGCAGCTCATAATGTCAGGGACCCAGGTACTTTCTGGCTTGATGACTAACCCTTTCGTGCTTTGCCTGATAATTCAGTACGGCTGCTTAACCTCCAGCCTCTGCATCCATATTCTAGGAAGCAAGAAAGTGTAGTCTCTCCTAACCCCCAAATCGTGTATGCCTCACAGAAGTGTCACACAAGACTGGTGTGGCTAAAAATGGGGGTTCTGTTACCACAGAAGGGAAATAAGGGTAACAAGGTAGGTAGCTAGCATTTTCTGCCACATTCAACTCTTGAAATACAGTGGCCCTCTCCCTGCACCAGTATCTTCTTCACCGTAGTTTTCAAAATAACTTTTGTGCTTCTTTCAGAAATCTTCAATTTGTGAAAGTAAAGATCAGTTCAGCCATGTCAGATCTATTAAAAAAAAATTACCAGGTGCTATATTAGCTCAGTGGAAAATTCAGTGTGGTTAGATGTAGCCATTTGGCCTTTTTTGAATCGATCATTTAGATCAGGTATTGGCAAAGTTTTCCTGTAAAGGACCAGATGGTATATATCTGGGGCTTCGCCAGACATATCTTCTGTGTTGTAACTATTCAACTCTGCCTTTGTAGTATGAAAGCAGCTGTGGACGGTACACAGAAGAAAGAGCATGGCTGTGTTCCATCGAAACTTTACTATCACACTGACATTTAAATAATATATTTTTTGTGTGTCATGAAATATTTGTCTTAATCGTCTCGACTATTTTAAAATGTAAAAATCATTTTTAGCTCACATGCTTTACAGAAACAGGTGGTGAGCCCAGTTTGACTTCAAGGCTATAATGTGCTGATCCCTAATTTAGATGATGCTTGTTATAAATAAGCTCTAAGAAAAGAAAGCAATGTTTTGCTGTTTGAGATAGAAGTTGGTCAACTATGGTGAGACTTAAGAATGGGGTAGGGGGATGGGGAATCTAAAAATACTTAGAAAAATTGACATTTTGAGGCCATATATTTTAAAATGCTTAAAAATAGATTGCTAGATTAGGAAAATAACCATATTTTAAAGACATGCATTGTTTTTTAGTATGATAAAATGTAACGGAAAGTTTATCATTTTAGCCAATTTTTAAGTGCTCACCTCAGTGACATACTGCACATTAAAACATTATCACTGTCCATGTCTACAGAATTTTCATCATCCCAAACAGAAACTCTGTACCTGTTAAATTATAGCTCCCCACTATCCCAGCTCCTGAGTACCTCATAACTTCTATTTTCTGTGTCTGAGAATTTGCCTGTTTTAGGTCCCACGTAAGTGGAATCATACAATATTTGTCCTTTTTTATCTGGCTTATTTCACTTAGCGTAATATCCTCAGGATTTATCTATGTTGTAGCATGCCTCAGAATTTCATTCCTTTTTAAAGAAGTTCTCTCTCATCCATCTTTTGATGGATATTGGTTGTTTCCACTTTCTGGCTATTGTGAATAACGCTGCTTTGAACATTGGCGTGCAATTATTATTTGATTTCCTGCTTCACTTCTTTAGTCTATATGCCTGAAAGTGCAAATTGCTAGATTGAACGGTAATTCTATGTTTAACTTTTAAGGAACGTCCATACTATTTTCCACAGAGACTGTAGTTCTTTTTACAATCCATTCAGTTCAGTTCAGTCGCTCAATCGTGTCTGGCTCTCTGCAACCCCATGGACTGGAGTACTCCAGTCTTCCCTGTCCATCACCAGCTCCCAGAGCTCACTCAAACTCATGTTCGTTGAGTCGGTGATGCCATCCAACCATCTTATCCTCTATTGTCCCCTTCTCCTCCCGCCTTCAATCTTTCCCAGCATCAGGATCTTTTCCAATGAGTCAGTTCTTCGTATCACCTGGCCAAAGTATTGGAGTTTCTGCTTCAGCATTAGTCCTTCCAAAGTATATCCAGGACTGATTTCCTTTAGGATGGACTGGTTGGATCTCCTTGCAGTCCAAGAGACTCCTCCAACACCATAGTTCAAAAGCATCAATTCTTCGGTGCTCAGCTTTCTTGATAGTCCAACTCTTACATCCATACCTGACCACTGGGAAAACCATAGCCTTGACTAGACGGACCTTTGTCGACAAAGTAATGTCTCTGCTTTTTAATATGCTACCTAGGTTGGTCATAGCTCTTCTTCCAAGGAGCAAGCGTCTTTTGATGTCATGGCTGCCGTCACCATCTGCAGTGACGTTCCCATTAGTCCACAGTTTGTCCACATCTTCACCAATATCTGTCATTAAAATATTTTTTTAATATAATAACCATCTTATTGGGCATGAAGTGTAGTATCTTATTGTGGATTCAATTTTCATTTTCTAATGATTGATGATATTGAGCATTTTTTCATTTGCTTATTGATCATTTTATATAAATCCTTTGCAAGATACCTATTCAAGTCCTATGCCAATTTTATAATTGTGTTTTTCTTTGTTATTGAGTTGTAGAAGTTCTTTTATATATTTTGGATTTTAATTCCTTATCAGACTTTTGATTTTCAAATGTTTTGTCTCATTTTGTGAGCTCTCTCTTCACCTCTTGACAGTGTATTTTAATGACAAAAGTTTCTAATTTTGATAAAGTCTAATTTAACTCAAATGACCATTATATCTAGTACTGTGGGCAGGAATCTCTTAGAAGAAATGGAGTAGCCATCATAGTCAACAAAAGAGTCCAAAATGCAGTACTTGGATGCAATCTCAAAAACAACAGAATGATATCTGTTCATTTCCAAGGCAAACCATTCAATATCATAGTAATCCAAATGTATGCCTCGACCAGTAACACTGAAGAAGCTGAAGTTGAACAGTTCTATGAAGACCTTCAAGACCTTCTAGAACTAACATTCCCAAAGATGTCCTTTTCATTATAGGGGACTGGAATGCAAAAGTAGGAAGTCAAGAAACACCTGGAGTAACAGGGAAATTTGGCCTTGGCGTACAGAATGAAGCAGGGCAAAGGCTAATAGAGTTTTGCCAAGAGAAAGCACTGGTCATAGCAAACACCCTCTTCCAACAACACAAGGGAAGGCTTTAAACATGGACATCACCAGATGATCAACACCAAAATCAGATTGATTATATTCTTTGCAGCCAAAGATGGAGAAGCTCTATACAGTCAACAAAAACAAGACCAGGAGCTGACTGTAGCTCAGATCATGAACTCCTAATTGCCAAACTCAGACTTAAATTGAAGAAAGTGGGGAAAACCACTGGACCATTCAGGTATGACCTAAATCAAATCCCTTATGATTATACAGTGGAAGTGAGAAATAGATTTAAGGGACTAGATCTGATAGAGTGCCTGATGAACTATGGACAGAGGTTCGTGACATTGTACTGGAGACAGGAATAAGACCATCCCCAAGAAAAAGAAATGCAGAAAAGCAAAATGGCTGTCTGAGGAGACCTTACAAATAGCTGTGAAAAGAAGAGAAGTGAAAAGCAAAGGAGAAAAGGAAAGATATACCCATTTGAATTCAGAGTTCTAAAGAATAGCAAGGAGAGATAAAAAAGCCTTCCTCAGTGATCAATGCAAAGAAATAGAGGAAAACAATAGAATGGGAAAGACTAGAGATTTCTTCAAGAAAATTAGAGATACCAAGGGAACATTTCATGCAAAGATGGGTTCAATAAAGGACACAAATTGTATGGACCTACAGAAGAACTGTACAAAAAAGATCTTCATGACCAAGATAATCACGATGGTGTGATCACTCATCTAGAGCCAGACATCCTGGAATGTGAAGTCAAGTGGGCCTTAGAAAGCATCACTATGAACAAAGCTAGTGGAGGTGATGTGATTCCAGTTGAGCTGTTTCAAATCCTGAAAGATGATGCTGTGAAAGTGCTGCACTCAATATGTCAGCAAATTTGGAAAACTCAGCAGTGGCCACAGGACTGGAAAAGGTCAGTTTTCATTCCAGTCCCAAAGAAAGGCAATGCCAAAGAATGCTCAAGCTACCGCACAATTGCACTCATCTCACATGCTAGTAAAGTAATGCTCAAAATTCTCCAAGCCAGGCTTCAGCAATATGTGAACCGTGAACTCCCTGATGTTCAAGCTTGTTTTAGAAAAGGCAGGAACCAGAGATCAAATTGCCAACATTGCTGGATCATCGAAAAAGCAAGAAAATTCCAGAAAAACATCTATTTCTGCTTTATTGACTATGCCAAAGCCTTTGACTGTGTGGATCACAATAAACTGTGGAAAATTCTGAGAGAGATGGGAATACCAGACCACCTGACCTGCCTCTTGAGAAATCTGTATGCAGGTCAGGAAGCAACAGTTAGAACTGGGCATGGAACAACAGACTGGTTCCAAATAGGAAAAGGAGTACGTCAAGGCTGTATATTGTCACCCTGCTTATTTAACTTATATGCAGAGCACATCATGAGAAACACTGGACTGGAAGAAACACAAGCTGGAATCAAGATTGCCGGGAGAAATATCAATAAGCTCAGATATGCAGATGACACCACCCTTATGACAGAAAGTGAAGAGGAACTAAAAAGCCTCTTGATGAAAGTGAAAGAGGAGAGTGAAAAAGTTGGCTTAAAGCTCAACATTCAGAAAACGAAGATCATGGCATCCAGTCCCATCACTTCATGGGAAATAGATGGGGAAATAGTGGAAACAGTGTCAGACTTTATTTTTGGGGGCTCCAAAATCACTGCAGATTGTGACTGCAGCCATGAAATTAAAAGACGCTTACTCCTTGGCAGAAAAGTTATGACCAACCTAGATAACGTATTCAAAAGCAGAGACATTACTTTGCTGACTAAGGTCCGTCTAGTGAAGGCTATGGTTTTTCCAGTGGTCATGTATGGATGTGAGAGTTGGACTATAAAGAAAGCTGAGTGCTGAAGAATTGATGCTTTTGAACTGTGGTGTTGGAGAAGACTCTTGAGAGTCCCTTGGATTGCAAGGATATCCAACCAGTCCATCCTAAAGGAAATCAGTCCTGAGTATTCATTGGAAGGACTGATGCTGAAGCTGAAACTTCAATACTTTGGCCACCTGATGTGAAGAGCTGAGTCATTTGAAAAGACCCTGATGCTGGGAAAGATTGAAGGCAGGAGGAGAAAGGGACAACCGAGGATGAGGGTTCGATAGCATCACTGACTCAATGGACATGAGTTTGGGTAAACTCTGGAAGCTGATGATGGACAGGGAGGCCTGGCATGCTGCCATCCATGGGGTTGCAAAGAGCTGGACATGACTGAGCGACTGAACTGAACTAAGTTATATATGATGTAATTGTCCAATTTATTTCTTTTGGATTGGATGTCCAGTTTGCCTAGTGCCATATTTTTTGAAGACTATCAATAGCCCTGATACCCTTTGAAAATCATTTGGTTGTGTATATGATGGTCTATTTCTGAGTGCTCTGTTCTGTTCCACTGGTTTATATGTGTGTTCTTGTTGCCAGTACCACACTTTTTTGATTACTGTTGTATAAAGTTTAAAAATCAGGAAATATGAATGTTTCAATTTTATTCTTATTTATTGAGATTATTTTGGCTGTTTAGAGTCCCTTGAGATTACATATTAATTTCGGAGGAGTTTTTCTATTTCTGCAAAAAATGCCAGAGATTTTGATAGGGATTGCCTTGAATTTGTGGATGATTTTGTATGCTATTTATGTCTTAGGAATATTAGAATCTTTCAATTAATGAATGTAGAAATGGAAGTATCTTTCCATTTATTTGTGTTGTCTTTAATTTCTTTCCAGGCAGTTTAGTTTTTAGTGTACAAGTCTTTTGCCACCTTTGTTAATTTATTCCTAAATATTTTTTCTCATTTTGATGCTATTCTAAATGGGATCGTTTTCCCATTTAGGATGAAGAGTGAAAGTGAAAGTCACTCAGTCGTGTTTGACTCTTTGTGACCCCATGGATATACAGTCCATGGAATTCTCTAGGCCAGAATACTGGAGTGGGTAGCCTTTCCCTTCTACAGGGCATCTTCCCAATCCAGGAATCAAACCAGGGTCTCCTGCATTGCAGGAGGATTCTTTACCAATTTGCATTTCCTTTTTGGATTGTTTATTGTTAGTGTATAGAAATTCAGTTGATTTTTGTTTTTATCTTTTTACCCTGCAATTTTGTTGAGTTTATTAGATCTAACAGAGAACACAGTTTTTTTTTAGTGGTTTCACATATGAGATCATATCATCTGTGAACAGAAGTAATTTTACTTCTTTTAGATTTGGGTGCATTTCTTTTTCTTGACTAATTCTCTGGCTAGGATTTCTAATACTATATTAAATGAAAGTGGTGAAAGTAGACATCTTTGTCTTTTCCCTAATCTTAGGGCAAAAGCCTTTAGTCTTTCATTGTTGAGTATCATGTTAGCTATGAGTTTTTCATATATGGCCTTTATCATGTTGTAGAAGTTTCCTTCTGTTCTTAGTTGTTTTTTTTTTTTAATCAAGAAGGGATGTTGAATTTTATGAAAAACCTTTTCTGTAGGCATGCATATTGAAGTATACAAGAGTAATGTCTGACATTTCCTTTAAAATAAGCAATGAAACAAGATTTGAAGTGTGGCAAAATCTGGATAGTTGTGGAGAATGGATGATGCTTTGTGAATTTAATAAACGATTATTTCTACTTTTGAGTGGACACTTGCTCCTTGGAAGAAGAGCTATGACCAACCTAGATAGCATATTAAAAAGCAGAGACGTTACTTTATTGACAAAGGTCCATCTAGTCGGTGCTATGGTTTTTCTAGTAGTAATGTATGGATGTGAGAGTTGGACCATAAAGAAAGCTGAGCGCTGAAGAATTGATGCTTTTGGACTGTGGTTCTGGAGAAGACTCTTGAGTCCCTTGAACAGCAAGGAGATCAAACCAGTCAATCTTAAAGGACTGTTTTAAATTACTTAATTTTAAATTATTTAATGCCCTCATTTACTAAAATTTCTACTTAAAGTCATTATTGTTTTGATTACTTTCACTTTCCCCTTGTTTTTAGGGTATACTCTGTGTTTTTTGTAACATCTAGCAATATTATGCTTTTGCCTTTTCCCAAGATAGAAGAAGAATCTGTTAACATTTTTTCTGTTTGTAAGCGTCTCACTCTTGCCTAAAGTGCTCTTCTTTCCTTTAGAAGTCAGTAAAGGTGATTCTTTTTTCTTTAATTTATTTTAATTGGAGGCTAATTATTTTACAATATTGTGGTGGTTTTTGCCATACATTCTCATGAATCAGCCATGGGTGTACATGTGTTCCCCATCCTGAACTTTCCTCCCACCTCCTTCCCCATCGCATCTCAGGGTCATCCCAATGCACCAGCCCTGAGTACCCTGTCTCATGCATCGAACCTGGACTGGCAATTTAGTTCACATATGATAATATACATGTTTCAATGCTATTCTTTCGAATCATCCCCCCCTCACCTTC
Organism: Oryx dammah; assembly: GCF_014754425.2. Taxonomy (NCBI): domain Eukaryota; kingdom Metazoa; phylum Chordata; class Mammalia; order Artiodactyla; family Bovidae; genus Oryx; species Oryx dammah. Next base: position 24,647,334 of record NW_024070185.1, read on the forward strand.
TTCCACAGAGTTCAAAAGTCTGTTCTTTACATCTGTGTCTCTTTTGCTGTCTCACATATAGGATCATCATTACCATCTTTCAAATTTCCATATATATGCATTAATATACTGTATTGGTGTTTTTCTTTCTGACTTCCTTCTCTCTGTATAATAGGCTCCAGTTTCATCCCCCTCATTAGAACTGATCCAAATGCATTCCTCTTAATAGCTGAGTAATAGTTCATGATTCTTGTGAACTCTTGGGACTTAGTCCCCAGAAATGATTTCTGTGGAGCCAGGTTTGGGAGTCATTAAATGTGAGCAAGGCTTCAGAATGGGCATGGGAGCCCTCCAGCCTAGAGGATATCTTGCTTTAATAGGAAGAGAACAGGGCTTAGAATTAGAAGTTCCAGTTCAGTTCACAGCCGTAGATGACTTTGGTTGAACTTCACTCTTGGAAAAAAATAGGAAGACTGAACTATACCAGTGATGAGCTCCCTGAATGAGTTATTCCATGATGAAACTTTGGCTAATGTGAGCTTCAGCCTGAGAGAGAGAGATTGACCACTTAAAGTGAGGGGATTAATTCCTTGTACTGAAGAAGATATTTGTGTATTTGGTTGATTAAATTTTAGACACATAGCTCAAAAAAAAAAAACTACAAGTTACCAAAGGACTGTTTTTTTGGGTAGGGTGGGGGTTTGGAGAGAGATGCTTGCTTTATTCATTTATTTTTACATTTACTAATTCACTATAAATGATAGAAACAGTTACTTCCTATATTAAAAGGAAAAACTCAGTCTCTTCTTGGTCTGGTGGAACCACATCTTGACATATTTAATATGTCCCAATTAAGCATTAAACAAAGAGCTTTTCTTTTGAGGCCTTGAAGAATGTTCCGATGTGCCTTGTTAGTTTACTCAAGCCAAAGTGGGAGGTCAGAAGGATGGAGGGGGCAGCCTGTTGGATCCTGAGGCCCAGGCACTGAGATTAGCCCCAGATCACACCTCAGGGTTAGCAAGCAACTGCTCACAGACTCATCTTCTTAAAATCCAGGGTTCAGAGGGGAAGGGAACTGAGACACTTCTGGTACAGCCCTTCCTTTTGTTTCTTTTTTTATTTATTTTTACATGTTGTTCTTCATTTTATTTAAAAACATTTTTTCCCCCAAACTATAAACTTTTAATTTTGTATTGGGATTAACAGTGTTGTGGTAGTTTCAGGCAAACAGCGAAGCAGCCCGCCCTTTTACAGATGACAGAACTGAGCCCTCTAAAGGGATGGCTTAGCCCGAGCCCTCTCGTGCTGAGCCCGGCGTTTTCCATCTAGTCGGTCTCTGTTAGCATGGCAGCGCCTTCAAAACATAGAACCTACTTCCCTGCCGGAAGCCACATCTTTCAGCGGTGACACCCAGAGGTGGCCCCTGTGGTCTCTTGCTTGTTTTGGAGAGACACAGCGTGACTGCCTTTGTTGTTACAGCACTGGGTGGTCTGCTAGTGAGCACGTAGTATAAATAACAACTAATAAATAATTTTACAGCAGAGGTCCTAAATCTTTCCAGATAGTGCACCGGTGCATGGCTGTCAAACTCCAGACAGGTCCTAAGAAAACAGTAACTTTAACCCATCCATCTTTCACGTACATGGCACTTTGTTGTCATAAAATTTTCCAAAGTTCTAATGGCTTAAAGGGAAAAAATGTACACATAAAAACACACATACACAAACACACCCACATATGCATGTAGTGGCCCTAGCTGGCTATATGATCACTTCTGTTATTAGAAATCACCAGTTTTATAACTTTCTGAATTTTTTTTCTACCTTTGCTACAGGAAATAATCTTATTTTATACTGTAGTGAATTTGAGCAGACTTGGTGTTTTTGAAATAGAATCCCTCTGATTTTTGCATGCTGAACTGTACTTTTGCTTTTGCTTTGGTATCAGAAAGATGATGAATTGTCTTTACTCATTAAAAAAAAAAATTTATTTTGGCTGTGCTGGGTCTTTGTTGCCGCCCAGGGTTTTCTCCAGCTGTGGCTGAGTGGGGGCTGCTCTCTAGCTGTGGTGAGTGGGCTGATAACTGCAGTGACTGCTCTTTGCTGTGGAGCACGGGCTCTAGGGCACGCAGTTGAAGTAGTGGGCTCAGCAGTTGTGGTGCAGGGGCTTAGCTGCTCCGAAGCATGTGGGATCTTCCTGGACCAGAGAATGAACCCATGTCTCCTTACTGGTTGACCACTGAGCCACCAGGGAAGCCTGTCTTTACTCATTCTTTAGCTTTATAGCTCTTGAGAGCCAGCTGAGTCCTGTGCTAAGATCTTTGGGTTTCCAGATGCATTGGAGGTTAGGATCCTGGTCTTATTCCCCTCTCTGAAATCTGCAGGCTTCAGCTTCTTCACCTGTAAACTGGGGAGAATACCCGTTGCCTAGGCTATTGTAAAGATTGAGGGTGCCAGCTTCCCCCAGCATAGGCCTTCCATCTAAACTCTCAGCAGGTGTTGGCTCTGTTTGTCTACATGTCTTTTTATCTTCTCCTGTTGAAACTAGCCCATAGCAAAGCCTGTCCTCTCATGGAGCCAGCCCCAGTTGGAATGAAGTCTCACTGCTCTGTTTCCATAATGCACTGTCCCTTCCCTCCACCCACGTGGCCTTGGGTGTGATGTCTCAGTGCGGTGATTACAGGGGAGCTGTCTGTGTATGTCCCCACTTCCACTCCTCCGGCTGAGTCACTGGATGAAGACTGTCTGAGGACAGAGGCTGAGACCTCACCAAGCCCTGCATTTCCTACAGGATATTAACGCACACTGCGCACAGCAGGTGGGATCTTGGATAAGCTTTCAACGGATGTGTAGGGAGTTCAAGAGGTGGACCCTGTCTTCCTCATCCTTGCTGCTTCCTGCTGCCCACCTCTCTCTGCAGCCCTCTTACTTGGAAGGCTCTGCTCTGTCACCTGACTGGACTTGGCTCCTCAAGGAGGAGTTATAGATGAGTGGTTAAAGGGAGCCAGCCTGACTGCCTAATAGCTGTGCGTTATGAGTGGGATTGTTTCCCCCTGCCCCAAAGATGTCAGAGTCCTAACCCCTAGTACTCAGAATGTGCCCTTATTTGAAATAAGGTTTTTACAGAGGAAATCAAGGTCACATGAAGTCATTAGGGTGGGCCCTAATCCAGCATGACTGCTGTCCTTATCAAAAGGGGAGATTTGGACAGAGGCAGGCACATGCAGAGAGAAGATGGTGTGAAGGCAGAGAGAGAACTTCTAGAAGCCAAGGAATGCTTGAGGCTGCCAGCGATCAGGAGAGAGGCCTGCAACAAACAGATTCTGCCTCACAGCCATAAGAAGGAACCTACCCTGCCACCACCTTGATGTTGGACCTCTAGAACTGTGAGACAATTTCTGTTGTTTAAGCCACCCAGTGTGTGGTACTTTGTTGTGGAGGAAACAAATATATTACGTGAAGCAGTCAAGTTTGCTAAACTTTTCAGCCTTATTTCCTTATCTGTCTCTCTGCTTCCCCATGGACTGCAGCCCACCAGTCTTCTCTGTCCGTGGGATTCTCCAGGCACGAATACTGGCATGGGTTGCCATACCCTCCTTCAGGTGATCTTCTTGAGCCCCTGGCATTTTGAAAAGATCTTTATTGATGGTACCCCTTTGCTGTTCTTCCATTGATTTCCAGACTTCCTCAGCCTTGGGCCACTTTTAAATTTGCATTTTTTTCAGAAACTGTTGAGCTGGGTTCTAATTTCTCCAGACAGAATATCTAGAAACCTTAATGTTAAGCAAATCGTTTTTTTTTCCTGTGGGAATCTAGTTTAATTAGGGGTTTTATTTCCTGACAATATGCTCAGCTACAAACAGATAATCTGCAAAACTATCCCATCCTAATAGGTTAGTAGGTGTTAACAGGCTGAGGCCCTTCCCCAGTAACCATTTTATCTGAGAGTCTTTGTTATGATATGATATGATAACCTTTCAGTCTCTTCAGTTGTGTCCGACTCTTTGTGAGCCTGTGGACTGCAGCACACCAGGCTTCCTTGTCCATCATTTCCCGGAACTTGCTCAAACTCACGTCCATCGAGTCGGTAATGCTGTCCAACCATCTCATCCTCTGTCGTCCCCTTCTCCTCCTGCCTTCCATCTTTCCCAGCATCAGGGTCTTTTCCAATGAGTCAGTTCTTCACATCAGGTGGCCAAAGTATTGGAGCTTCAGCATCAGTCCTTCCAGTGAATATTCAGGACCTATAACCTTTATGCACCTATTGATTGTCTCACTTTTGAATCCCTGTCTTTATAGGGCTTCCCTGGCGGCACAGAGGTAGAGAATCACCTGCCAATACAGAAAATGCGGGAGATGCAGGCTCAATCCCTGGGTCAGGAAGATCCCCTGGAGAAGGAAATGGTAACCTGCTCCAGCATTCTTGCTTGGGGAATCCCATGGACAGAGAAGAAGGGCGGGCTACTGTCCATGGGGTCACAAAAGAGTCAGGCATGGCTTAGCAGCAAAACAACATTGTAGGTCATAGGAAGTAAGGCCTGGATTATTTGGTGATATTTAGAAGAAAAACGTTAAAATCTGTGAATTAAAATCCTTCTCAGTGTGTGGTTGGCTGGCATCTGAAATCAGATGTGGGCTTCAGTCTGATGCTTGTACCTGTGTGTGGCCTTGGGCCAGTTACTTAATCTTTCTGGGCATCTGCTGATGCTACCTGCCAAGTGGCTGTTTTAAAGTTTAAGGAAGATAATGTAGGTAAAGAAACGCCTCTTCTATGTGGTACATACTACTCCCAAAGTTCCTTTCTTTGCCTCTTCCGCATTCCTCAGCTGTCAATGGCTCACCTGTTGGTGGCTCCAGGTGTGATGTGGAGGTTGCTCTGGGATAGAACTCATTGTGTTTCTTCAATTATATTCTGCAGAAAGCTACCCACCACCTCCATGCTGAGAAACTTGGAGTGACATGATTCAGATGTAAAACTTTATTTCAGCATGGTACAAAGTGAATTTGATATTCTTCTTATGGTTCTTTTGGTGACATAACTTTTGAGTTGCTTATTTTTAAAAAAAGGCAGAAAGTACTGAACACTTGAGGAATGAGGTATCATGAGACAGGGGTGTGTGTGTATGTGCGTGATGGCTAAAAACGTACATTTTCCTATAGCCAATATTCTTTAATTATGAATTGGTTATCTCTAGAAATTAAATGTATATTTTTGAAGTCCTGTAAGATAAATCTGCATTATTAACTATGGCTATTTGAGCCCTTAGGGTTCAGATAACATCAATAACCTAAAAAGCTTTTTATAAACATCAATGCAGACTGTATTAATATCCAAATAAAACAGAACTTCAGTTTAAGCTTAATTGAATTAGTCCTCTGGTATCAGATGAAGAGTCTACTCTCTAGTTTCACTTAAAAAGCAATGGGGTAGGGAAAGAGAGAAGCATAGAAGGTTAGGTTTTGGAATCACTTTATTTGTTTTATTAATTTTCTAGTCTCAAGGCCATTCACAGATGATTTCATTATAAAGATGTGGGTTCTTTGCCATTTTCCAGCAACATAATGATAGGTGATGGGAGAGAGATTATTCATGTTCTATTATAATCAATATAACTACATTCTGTAACTACTTTTTGTGCACTTGAAATCGAATGATCTTACCTCCTTTTAAAAATAAAAATACTAACAAATTCCACAGGGGAAAATACAAAACACAGAGGAAATTTCCAGATGTTTTAATACCTTCTTTTGCTAATTGTTTTCACAAACTATGTTCAGGTAGGACCTTGGTTTGAGTAGTTATATGATCTGGAAGTCAGTGTGAAATGAATCATCATAAAGCAATTCATGTTTTCCCACAGGAGTCTAGTTGTAATTAGGGGTTTTATTCCTCACAAAGTGCTCAGCATGGTATAAATCAGACGTATCGCCACTAATATGTTGTAAAAGTAAGGATGCAACAATATACATTGTGTAATAGTTTAAATAATATTATACTCCTAGTTACATACAACGGGCATGCGTATAGTATATACACTGATTATCCAAAGGCCCGAGTGCTTTATAAAACATGCATTCAGCATATAAAATGCACAGCTCTGCCATGATTTCATGTATATGAAAGAACTTAATAAACTATAGAGTGCTATACAGATGTAAGCTGAAATTTTATTAGCCTTGTGCATATAGCCTAACACCATACACGTGCAGTAAGCCATTCCTAAATGTCTAGTTAGGAATATTTTTGTTCTCCTTAGAATTGGGAAGGACATTTGGGGGTTTAAGTGACTCTTAAGCTAGGTTATGTAGAGAAGTTTGAATGCATGCTTTTCCTCTTTTGTTAATATTTCTTGTGCTTGTATGCGTTGCTTCAAGTGTTCTTTTTACATGTGTTTGGTGTCCTTATTTTCACCTTTTAAGAGAGGATTCCATTAGCTGCATTTTGAAGAAGTGATGATCAGGGATCAGGGGTACTTTCAGAGTCAGTGTTGGCCGGAAATTGTAAAACCCACACTAAAATCCATTCTTCCGAATTCCTCCTTCTGCACTCTTTCAAATACATCACAAGGCCCTGACACTTTTCCTTGGGATACGCAGATGGTATCAAGATTATTTCAGGGATCCTAGAGCAATGGTTAAATTTGGGTTCACTCTCAAAGGGAACTGTTAGTGTGTGAAAGCATGGAGGCTTCAGAGGAGAGTTCAGCTGTGAGGGTTCAGAGAGGAAGAGACTCTTCAGTCTTTGCCCTCCTTGCTCCCTCCCATTCTCCCATAGCATTACTGAACACAGTTGTTCACAGCAGGCTGGGCAGGGGGACCGCCGGAGGGAAGCACATGGAAATGGGAAGCAGGGTCCCATGTCTTTGCCTTAGTGTATTAGTCAAGTAATATAGCCAGTGCTGCAGAAACAAACTCTGCGATTTCATTAGTTATGACAAAGGTTTATCAAAGTCGGAGACTCTTTTCTGTGTAGTGACTAGAGGATCAGGACTGCTGCCATGCTGTAGCTCTGCCATCTTGGAGTTCCTCATTTCCAGGTTTGAGGAAGAGGAGGATGAAACGTGGCTGCTCCTGGGTTAAGAGGTGTGGAGGAGAAAAAGAAAGAGGTGTGGAGAGCAGTCTCAGGCTCACCACAGGAAGAGCAATTCTCTGTGCTGAGATCACAGCTTCTATAGCAGTGGAATCCTGACACTGTCTGTGTGTTAACATCCTGGTCAGTCACGCGAGCTGAGCATACCTGACGATCATGCTGATGGCTAATTTAGTAAACATTTATGGAGTGCTGTGTGCAAGGCACTAGGTTGGAAAGTTGACTCAAAGCAGCAGTTCATTCCAAAGAATCACTTGAATGGTGTCCTCTACAAATCATAACTTCACCACCAGGGCCACTGTGATCCATATGAAGCCTTTGTGCAAATTAGAAACAGCCGTGGCTTCCTCAATGTGTTTTACTTCCACTTGTCAGAATATTGTCATGCTGGGTTTCAGAGCAATACCCTCCATTACTGTCTCCTGAAAAACTGTTTAACTATACAGATTGACAATGTCTCCAAAGTGACGGTGCCCTCTCAGATGTCACCCCGTCGCCCTTGCGTGGTACACAAGCTGTATAACTGTGCATAGCAGTCTTTGTTCCCCTTGCCTCTTACTAATGACTCTTATTGAAATTCCACAGAGATTTCTAGGTAAGAAGCTTTACAATCTTTGTAAACCTGGTAGGATATTCTTTTTTGGAAGAAGATGATGTCAGTTCTGTTAGGCCACAGGGGGGAAAAAAAAAGTGTCACTTCTTTGTTTCGCTTAAGGTTCTTTTTTAAAATTTTCTTTTGAATTTTTAATTTTGTACTGGGGCATAGCCAATTAGCAATATTTGTGCTAGCTTCAGGTGAACAGTGAAGGGATGCAGTCGTACATACACATGTATCCATTCTCCCTTAAGCTCCCTCTCGTATCCAGGCTGCCACATAGCATTGAGCAGAGTTCCATGTGCTATACAGGAGGTCCCTGTTGGTTATTCATTTTAAATATGGCAGGGTGCACATGTTCATCCCAAACTCCCTAACTATCCCTTCTCTCCTGGCAACCATAATTTCGTTTTCTAAGTCTATGAGTCTAAAAGTGTCACTTCTATTCATGAGGCCTAGTCTCTGTGCCGTTTTCTGAGACATATATCAACTGTTTTTAGTCTGATTTGTTTTAAAACTGTATTTACTTTCCTCCATTGATGGTTTCTTTGTTCTTTGACCACTTGCCGCATTTTGAAAATACAGAGTCACTCTGGTACAATAGTCTCTTTTATTCAAATAATTTAGGACTTTAATGAAATATCCTCAGAGTGATAAAATTCCTGCCCAGGGGCTAAAAATTATTGCCATTATTAGGAAAATAGATTGTCTGTTTTCCAGGATTTGAAATAGACCAACCCAATAGGCAATGCTATTATTTGTTAAATGAACAAATGAATGGATACATTGTGGAGGACATTTAGTCTTAACTGTAAACCAATTGCTTTTGTAAAAAATAACAACAGAAAACCAGTTTTATGACTGCATATTATCACAGAAGGACCCAAACCTGGAAAAGCCCATTTCTCTGAGTTAAGGACCCTTGCTACAAATGCAGGAGCAACCATGTGTGAAGAGAGGATGGTATGTTTAAAAAAATTGCAGGACTGCTCTAATTGTGCTTTGATTACTCTCTCTAGAGAGTAATTTTTAGAGCTCGGTAGGAAACCACGAGCAAGTCTGACCATTTGGTTTTGTGAAAATAAACTTCGTTTAATTTATTGACACATTACACGTACTTGCCAAATTTTCTCTTGCTTTTCCCCTTGACATGTGTCTTGCCTGATGGAGTCACTGTAAGGCAGTCGATATGTTTTGAAAGAAATTAGGTTTTGCTAAGGAATGTATCAGAGCTGTTAAACCGAGTTGCACCTTGTTCTCATTAGTCTTTGGAAGGCAGCTGCCGGAACAGAAGGGGCAGGGGAGGCAGAGATGGAGCGGTGGCCACGAATACTTTCAGCCCTCCTGGCAGGAGACCTTAAAACTCCGTTCTGAGCTGCAGGAGCCCGGCTCTTCCCTGGGCAGCTGTGCCAGAAGGTGTGGTCAGGGAGCCCTGCTCTGTGTTGTTAACAAATCAGATAACAAAATGAATCTCACCTCTCTGCAATCCAGCTGCTGTTGTCACACTGTGTGTCATTAAACATCCAACATTGGGGTTTCTACTGGAAATAGGCCTGCCTGGGTTCATGAACAGCCAGAGCACTGAAGAGTGTCCCCACATTCCAAGTCCTGACAATTTTCCTTGCTAACGTTTCTGTTCTGTGCTGGCGAGAGCCCTGCCTGCCTCAGCATTCCATGAATCCTGCTTGAAACCTGTGCAGGACTCTCTGGGTAGGCCTCCCTGGGCTCACCAGTGTGCCCTAACTGGAGAGAGCTTTTAAAGACCTGTGGCCTTCTCTTCCCTGCTCAGGGCTCATTTGGGGTCTCCGTCAGCTCCAGCATATAATGATGACTCCTCTCCATGTTGTTGGAGGCCCTTTGAGGTATGGCCTCTGTTGCCTTGTCCAGTCTGATCTCCCAACCTTTCTCATCTGTCATTTTATGCTCCAGGAATGTAGGACTGATGATGATTTTGGAAATATACCTTTTTTTTCTTGAGCATATTTTATTTTTTTAACTATTAACTTTATATTGGGGGTAGAGCTGATTAACAATGTTGTGATAGTTTCAGGTGAACAATGAAGGGACTCAGCCATATATAGACAAGTATCCATTCTTCCCCAAACTCCCCTCCCATCCAGGCTGCCACATAACATTAAGCAGAGTTTATGTGCTATACAGTAGGTCCTTGGTGGTTATCCATTTTAAATATAACACTGTGTACATGTCCATCCCAAACTTCCTAACAATCCCTTCTCCTCATACTTCCTCTTGTCCACCATTAAGCTCATTCTCTAAGTCTGTGGGGTTCTTCAGTAGCTGAGATGGTAAAGAATCTGCTTGCTATGTAGGAGACCCAGGTTTAACTCCTGGGTCAGGAAGATCCCCTAGAGAAGGGAACGGCAACCCACTCCAGTATTCTTGCCTGGAGAATTCTATGGACAGAGGAACCTGGTGGGTTCCAGTCCTTGAGGTCACACAGAGTTAGACATGACTGAGCGACTCTCACTTTTTCTAAGTGAGTCTGTTTCTGTTTTGTAAGTTCCTTTGTATCATTTATTTTTAGATTCCACATGCAAGGAACGTCATGGGCTTCCCCCCAGTGGCTCAGTGGTAAAGAATCTGCCTGCGGTGCAGAAGACATGGTTCAGGAAGATCATGTGGGTTGGGAAGATCCCCTGGAGAAGGGAATGGCTACCCACTCCAGCATTCTTTTCTGGAGAATCCCATGGACAGAGGAGCCTGGCAGGCTACAGTCCATGGGGTTGCAAAGAATCAAACAAGACTGAAGTCACTGAGCCTGCACACATAAAGGACGTCCTAGGATGTTTCTCCTTCTCTGTCTGACTTACTTCACTATGTATGACACTCTCTAGGTGCAAATCCTTGTTGTTGCAAATGTCATTATTTCATTCATTTTAATGGCTGAGTAATAGTCCATTGTATATATGTACCACATCTTCTTTATCCATTCCTCTGCTGATGGACGTTTAGGTTGCATCCATGTCTTGGCTATTGTAAACAGTGCTGCAGTGAACATTGGGGTGCCTGTGTCCCTTTGGATCATGTTTTTCTCTGGATTTATGCCTGGGAGTGGGAATGCAGGGTCATATGATAGCTCTATTTTTAGTTTTTTTAAGGAAGCTCTATACTGTTCTCCATAGTAGCTGTACCAATTTACATTCCCACCAACACTGTAGGAGGGTTCCCTTCTCTATACTCCTTCTCCAGCATTTATTGTTTGTGGATTTTTTGATGATAGCCATTCTGACTGGTGGGAGGTGATAATCTCGTTATAGTTTTGATTTGTATTTCTCTGATAATTACTGATGTCGAACATCTTTTCATGTGCCATCTGTGTGTCTTCTTTGGGGAAATGTCTAGGTCTTCTGCCCTTTTTTTTGAGTGGGTTCTTTGTTTTGATGATGTTAAGCGTCATGAGCTGTTTGTAAATTTTGGAGACTAATCCCTAATCGGTCATATCATTTGCAGATATGTTCTCCCAATCTTCCACCTCCAGCATATAATGAAAACTCTTTTGCCTGTTGTTGAAGGCCCTTCAAGGTATGGCCTCTGCTGCCTTGTCCAGCTTGATCTCCCAACCTTTCTCACCTGTCATTTTTTGCTCTAGGAATATAGGACTAATGATAATTTTGGAAAAGACCCTTTTTTTTTCTTTTTCAATACCAAAAAAAAATTAATATTTGTGGCTTTCTTCTTGGGCTTTTATTATTCTCCACTTTCTTACATATGTAGTTGGATTATATATAAATATTTTTATATTTTGATTTTGTTTATAATAAGCATTTATAATTGTAAACATTTTAATGGTTGCATTATTATCTGTCACGTGGATAAATGATAACTTTATTCAACTATTTCTGAACTGACAAAAGCAGAATCAGCAGAATTAAAATTACTGTGCTGTATACATGTTGTTTACTCACTAAGTTGTGTCCAACTCTTTTGTGACTCCATGGACTGTAGCCCGCCAGGCTCCTCTGTCCATGGGATTCCCAGGCAAGAATGCTGGAGTGGGTTGCCATGGAAAATACCTTTTAAAAGGATGTATTTATTTTTGGCTACATCAGGTCTTATTTGTGGTGTGTGGACTAAGTTGCTCTGAGGCATTACTGCCCACTAGCATCAGTGGGATCCTAGTTCCCTGACCAGGGATCAGTCCCGCTTCTCCTGCTTTGGAAGGTGGATTCTTAACCACTAGACCATCAGGGAAGTCCCTGGAAATATACCTTGCTCTCTCACTCTTCTCATACTTTGCTCTTTCTTCCTTGGATGTCCTCCCTGTGAACGGTTGGTCTGGCTGACTCTCCTTAGCCCCATGCCACTTCATTTTGGAAGCCCTCCCTGATTTCCTCTCCTGATTCAGGTGCTCAGCATTCTGTCTCCCTTTGAGCTTTATGTAAATACAGCCATCAGAGCAGTTGCCTCAAAGCATAAATACTTGATGTACTTGACGGGACTTGGAGCTGCTTGAGGTCGAGGATCATAGCTTTTGGTTCATATCTCCCTAAACTGTCACAGACTGGATAGATAGAAGCTCTGTGAGTGAAGGAAGGGAAGATCACCAAGGTCAGTCTCCAATGCTGTTCTTTTCAAAGGCAAACATCTCTAAATCCAGCAAGAGTGGAATGGCGTTGGTAACAAAGTTCAGATCTCTTAGTGAAGAATCAGCCAAACTGCCTTTTTACCTCTCTGCTTATTGCTTTCTCTCCTGTGTTATGTTATTTACAAAGTCACCTGGAGGAAGGCTCGATCAGTGACCCCCACCTCAATGGTGATGCTTCTGATGCCTGCTGATGGTGCTTGGGATGGTGCTTCACATCTCAGTTCATCAAGCTGCATTTTGCAGTGAAATGTTTTCTTGGCGTCTTCCACTGCAGGGCTTAGCTTTTCTCCAAATTCGGGGAGGGCTGTATCTTCACTGCTTGGGCATCTTGGTATTACGGCCTGTGGCCAGTTTTGGCTGAGCAAGGTGGCAACGGCTCTGTGTCTCCATCTGGCAGGCCTCCCTTGGGAATGAGGTTCTTCAGCCCTCAGAAGGAAGCCCTGCCTGGCCACAGTGGGGACACGGGGTGATGCCTGAGAGGGGGCTGTGCCGGTGCTGGCCCTGGTGAGATCTGAGAGGCCCGTGGACCAGGAAACTGCTGTTGGGATGGGGTTTTCCAGCTCACCCAGCCTCTGGGAGCCGAATGCCTTGAAACTATCAGAATGCGGCAAAATGCAGAGCTGTGCAGAGCTGCACTAATAATCCTGTTTCTGGAACTTACTCCAGGACTTTGGACAAGTTGCCCTCGTGTTGGGTTTTTAATACTTGTAGGGCTCAGGCTCCTTGTGGGTCCTTGTGAGAGGAAATGTATTACCTGTCAGGGGCTCACAGCTTATTACTCCTGATTGCGAGTATCTACTCTTGCAGTACATTTGAGAAGTCCGTGGTGTTGAAGAAAGGGAGAGTGACTGGGTTTTGCACACTGGAGTAATGAGCTGACTGCAGTGACTAGTAACACACTGGCTCAGGGAGGGCTCCTGGCTGCATGAGGAGCTTCCCTCTGCTCCCTTTGCCAGAGCATCTGCTCAGGGGCCCCTCTGGAAAGGGTGGAGGGGGCATGTTGCCTGAGTTTTATTCAGGCTTTGCCCTTAACCACCTGTATAACCTCTGGTGAGCCACTTGCCCTCCATTTGCCTCAATTTCCAGACTCTTTTGGAAACTGGTGAGGACCAGCCTTGCTCACCTCCCACGATGTTTGTAGACATAATAGCAAATAACATAGATGTGCAAGTGTCGTTATGAGGACACCACGGGGTAGCTTAACGACTGAGAATGAGAGTGAGTGGGGCCAGTCTTGTCCGCGCTCTCTCCCTTCCTTCCATTAGCAAGCTGTTTAATTATTACAGCCACGAAAAAATAACCTAGAAGCATGGGGGAGAAGCATTTCTGTTAAAGCAGTTGTCCGTCGATGTCATCATATCTATTTCCAGAGGTTCTTAGGAGAGACTTTGAAGTTGGTTTAGCTCTTGGCACACGCTCGGGTGTCAGGTGCTGGGCTAGGTGCTGGTCAGTTGTGAATTTCGCAAGTCCATGAGTCAGTTTATCTCTCAGCTCTCAGATGATGCTCTGCAGGAGAAAGACATTTTGTAAGGCCTTCGCTATGTTAAAAATGCAGGTGGAACAGACTGGAAGGTAATGTATCAAAATGTTGACTGATGGCTCATAGTAGAGTTCTCAATGAGTTTTTTTTTTTTTTCTTTCCCTGTTTCTATTCTTCTGTACTTGGCAGCCATTCAAGAATGAGTTTTGTTTTGGGAATCCAAAAAATATATGCATCTCCTCACACAAATTGAATATAGTGCTATTTAAGATTAGCAAGATAAGGATTTTGAAAGTTAGTGATTCACCATTATACATCAGCTTCCCTGATGGCTCAGATGGAGAAGAATCTGCTTGCAGTGTAGGAGACCTGGGTTTGATCCCTGGGTTGGGAAGCTCTTCTGGAGAAGGGCATGGCAACCCACTCCAGTATTCTTGCCTGGAGGATCCCATGGACAGAGGAGTCTAGGGGGCTACAGTCCATGGGATCACAGAGAGCTGGACATAACTGAGCGACTTACAAGCACGCACACACACACACACACATATGCAACTGAAGAGGACCAGAGGACCCACAGAAGCAAGCTGGGCCAGCCAATTGGAGACTTCCCTCAAGACCCAGCACAGGGCTCCTTCCATCATCAGCAGCTGCTCTGAACCTGGGCAGAGGCCACCAGGCTCCTCCCCAGGCCAGACCGTCCTTAGGAGACGGGTGTTTGGTGAGCCTCACATACCAGTTTCAGTGGGTCTGGACGATTAACGAGCTGCTAAAATTCTCCGTCTTCCTCTCCTGAAGCTTCCTTTCAAACGACAGATCCCAAATCTGACCTACCACAGCCTATGTGCCACCTCCCACTGGACTAGGAATTCGTTTGCTTACACACACACTCCCAAGCAGCACCTCTGTTCCTACTGTTGGTTTAGAGAATTTGAGCCCAAAGGTGCCAGAAAACAGCTCTATGAAAGAGCTCAGCAACCTCAGAGCATGAAAGTGACCCAAGAATAACCCTGTTTTCAGGCCTCTGCACAAATTAAACTTTGAAATTATTCTAAATGGTTAATCCTAAAGTGCAAATACTTGAAACAATCAGAATCAGGCTGTTAAAAACCAGAAATTCTTCCCTTTCTCAGGCAAGACTTCCTTTCTAAGCACCCCATTTCAGACTGTTTCTCTGGTGGGGAATTCCCTTGAATTCCTTCAACAGATCTGCCACTTAACTCCTTGCTTCCACATCCGAGTTTACGCCTCCTCATCTCATCTCCAGACGGCTGTAGTTGGTCTCCCTGCTTCTAATCTGTCTTCACTCTGTACACTTCGGCCAGATCAGTCTTTTATGGAAAATAGAGCCGATGGGGTCACTCCCAATCCAGAACCTTCATTGAGCTCCATTGCCGTCTCTGAATGTAGCAGGTTGGTGAGACCTTCCCAGTGCAGTTCCCAGCCTCCTGGCCACTTCCAGGCCAGGCACTTCCAGCAGGGGGTGGCTGTGGATAGTCCTGCCAAGGGCCTGTGCTTTCTCCCTGAGCCTTTGTTCACACAACCCCCTTCACATTAGTCCACTCATCCCTCACATGCCAAAGCCTGCTGCTTCTCAGCTTGGATGCTGTCTCCTTGTGAATTCTGTACTTATCATATACCTTCCTTTCCTCAACCAGCCTCCAGGACAACAAATGCATGCTTATTTCCTTCTGTTAAGGTCTTATTAGCTTGCTAGGAAATTGTTGTTCTCTTGCTTTAGTAATATATTAAACAATATGGGGAGTAGTCTGCTCAGTTGATTGGAAGATCCACAGAAGGGCCAAGACTCCCTTACTCTTTGGGGTTTCTTCATACTCTTTAGCTGAGTGTGTTGAACCTCCTCTATTTGTTGAGTGTATTATAGTTGAGTCATTGGATAACTGAATAACAAGATTCAAAGATGACTTTTCATGACGTATCTACAATAGACTTAAGAAATATGCTAAATATACTTCTACTCATGAAGTGTGGAAAACATCCTATGCTAACCCATTTTAGTATGGTGCTGTGAAATGATAGTTCTGTAGCTGCTGAAGATATTGAGGCCTGAATGTCTTTGCTACTTCCCAACTTGAGTGAACTTTATTTTTAAAAAAAGGTAATATTGGTTCCATGAAAAGACAGGACCATGAAGGGATAGGGATGTGTAAGGGTTTTGGTGTTGGCCCAACATGGGGTCAGATCTTGGCTCTCGAGAAGTTATTGAACCTTTCCAATAGAACTTCAGGTTCTCCATCTGCAAAATGTTGATACTGTCTACCTAAAGCTATTGTGAGGATGGCAGGATGATGGATGGAAGCATCTAGAAGAGAGCCTGGCACACAGGCATGCCCAAAGTGCAGTGATGGGTCATCATTTTCCTGGCCGTTACACACAGTTCAGTTGGAAATTGGGGCAGCTGTTAAGTGCAGCTGCAGACTGCAAACCAACTTTACATATTTAAAGAGCTCACCATGCACAGTGGCTTTTATTAAAATGTGAGATTGTTTATAAAGCAGAGGATTACTTGACAGCTGGCCCTGCAAATGAGGCTGGCGCTCACACAGAAGGGCCAGGTGTGCTGCTCTGCAGAGCTGGGCATCTCCTCCTCTGCAGGTGTGCCCTCCAGGCCGGAGCGAGCAGGTGTCTGGTTTTCTGGGATGAGAAGGCAGAATGGGGGTCCTGTGTGCTCTTTTAGAGCACATGACTGTGAAGGGCAATAGTGTGACAGCCTGGGCTCTGGAACTGTGCTAATGGAGCTCTCACATGTGCGTGGCTTAAAAACAGAACTGTAAAAAAAAAAAAAAAATCACTCTGATTGCGTCTCCATGGGGGGAAAGACTAAGAAAGGACCAGAGAAGAGAATGGGGTCAATTGGATAACCTGTCATGCACTAGGCACTATTTTTGGGTGCTGAGGGCAGTGAGAGGAATGATGATACAGAATATAAAGATGGCAAGATGTAGTTCCACCTGAGTCCAGGTTGTTTAAAAAAATTTTTTTTGAGTCCTGGACTCTTTTGGAAATATGGTAAAAGTTTTGAACTTTCTCAGAGGAAAATGCATGCATACACAGTTCCAGGGGGCTGGCTCATGGGTCCCTTGAAGTTCATTTAAGGAACCTAAGTTAAGAACCCTTTATTTAGTAATTACAGTCTTGTGAAAACCGTGAGCATGGACAGTGGTTTCAGAAACACCTGGTTTGAGTTTGGTTCCACCCCTTTGCCAGCTATGTGTCTCACTGAAGAATGATCTTGAAAAGCTCAACCTTTCTAAGCCTCAGACCTCTCACATAGATGAAAATAACAGCAGCATCTCATGGGGTTGCAGTGAAGATGAAATAATAAACAAAATGATCAATACAATGCCTAGCATGTGGCAAATGCTCTATGAATGTTAACGCCTAATTATTACTAGTGAGCCTGTTATTGATAGAAGGGAGTCACGAAAATACAGCAGGAGATTAATTCGTGTAGCGCCTGTGAAGAAAATAGGAACCATAGTTTTCAGTTGAGGTCTTTGTATATAAAAGAATGTGAAAAACGTCATGGTGGGTTTTGTCTTCTGTATAAACAACATGTTTATGGTAACTGTCTTCGGTCCTTTAGTAAAAGAAGGCAACCACAGCAGCATTCCACAGGGGTGTTTCTGTGGCTATATACTCCATGCAGATGACCTCATTGTAGGGAATAAATCTCTCAATGACTGCTAAATACTTGCAGTGTTATAATCCATCAGCAATAATGGAGGAAAAGAAGGATGCATGATAACAGGAGCTATAGAGGGGTTGCCATGCACCTCACATTTGTGTGGGTTGTGGTGTCTTTCTGATAAAGTTAGATCACTTAGAAGACCAGAAGTCAAAGATAAAGCACTTCCCCCGGGGGTAGCTGGAGGCCAGCAGGCTGTGTGTGTGCATGCACATGTGTGTGCAGGCTATCAAACACAGAGCTTCTTTTTATCAGCCTTCACTCATTTGATTGCTTTCTGAGCCACGAGTTTGAACATTTTGGAATGTGCCTGTTGGAAATGAAGATTTATCATACAGCGTGTAAGATTACAACCACAAGATTCAGAAAGGGGTTTCTGAGCTTGGGGGAGAGTTACAATTAACCTCGTAAAGAGCACAGATGAAAGCCTTTCCCACAGTTACAATCAAAGACACTTTAGGCCACTCTTTCCCCAGAGGAATAGTTGCCTTTTATGGCGTGTTTTAAAGTTTTATTTCAAAAACAGTCAGCATCTTAAAGCAGCATGTAGTGCGCTCCCCAGGCTTTCACTTGCAACATGTTTCCAGTGTTCTCAATCATATTACTAGGTTTCTGGATGTGGTATGAGTTGCTACCTTCACCAGATTCGCACTCAGGAGGATTTAGCCCGACATGCTTGTGCTTGTCGCAAGAAGACTCTCCCAAACTTCCTTGCTCTTCTCGTTCTAAGAGGAGAGTTCAGAGTCAGCATTATTATGTGTGAAGAGATTATACTTCTGTCCTCTCCTTTGTCAGTCAGGGAAACCGAGGTCCTGAGAAGAGATGAAACCTAGTTCTACGCAGTACGCCACTGCGTCTCAAGCTCAAGAAACCAGTCTCACCACATCCTGTGTTGAAATGCTTCCTCGTTGTATTCTAGGTCTCTGTGCACACTGGGCTTTATTTGTGTATGTGTGTGTTTTAAGTGCTTAAGTATCATGTTTTTTCCCCTCAAGATACAGAAAGTATGATTGTCTTTCCATAGACATGAATTTGAGGGAACTCTAGGAGATAGTGAAGGACAAGGAAGCCTGGTGTGCTGCAGTCTCTGGGGCTGCAGAGTTGGACACAACTTAGCGACTGAGCAACAACAAGCATCCTTCCGTTGAGCACCTCAGTGTTGCAGGGAATAACTAGTAGTCCAGTAGTACTGATACCAGATAGATGTTGCAGTACTGCTGTGGCCGCTTTGCAGGCATTACGTGGAATGTCAAGGGTAGTGAAACTTTCATCTCTCTTGGTCTGTCTGCTTCCAATCCTACTGTAGTCTGTTTCCTGAGTCTCACTGTCTCCTGAGCACAACTTCCAACTTGCCCTGGATTTTGTTGTTTGACGAGCACTTTGCATGCTTCCTCCACCATAATATGCTTTCTGACAGTGCCTGGATGAAAGCCTGGAGTGTGACCCAATCCTGACTTCCTTTGGATGTGCACCTTTCCGTTATACATCGCACAGGACTGTGGTAGCAGCCTTTTCACGGGTCATGAGGTCTGCAGTCTGGTTCTTGACCAGTCCTTGCTGCTGTGCTGGTTGTACTCTGTTAACAGGTAGCTGGTAAGACTGGCTCTGTTGTTAAAACCCTTGTGCGCCTGCCCCTTGCCTACAGCAGGAGGGTGCCAATTCCAGTTTGCTAGTGGCTGTCTGAAGGGCAGGCTGTCCGAAGTGTCATACAGCGCTGTGATTTGTGATGTCTCACAAGTGTGGGGAGAGGCATCGGGAGCAGATGTGCCGTGTCCTGTCTAGCTAGGAGAACAACGTGTCAGCTTCCTTTGTAAAAATTGATTATTTTTGGCTGCACTGGGTCGTCCCTGCTGCACGTGGGCTTCCTCTAGCGGTGGTGTGAAGGCGTCTCCCTGTGGCGGCGTCTCTTGTTGCAGAGCACAGGCTCTAGAGCACATGGACTTCAGTGTTGTTGCACAGGGGCTCAGTGGTCGGCGCTCCTGGGCTCTAGAGCACGGGCTCAATAGTTGTGGCCCACGACTTTACTCTGCAGCATGTGGCATCTTCATCTTCCTGGACCAGGGATTGAACCCATATCCTCTGCATTGGCGGGTGGATTCTTATCCACTGGACAGCCAGGGAAGTCCTCTGTCAACTTCTAAACAGGACACGTCAGACTCTTCCTGATCTGGTTTCTGCCCACCTATCATTGACTCCTCCCCAAGCTGCCTCCTCCCTCCACGTGCTGCTTCCCCAGCACCCCTGCTCACACACCAACATGGCTTTGCATCTGCCGAAGTTCTGCCTGAGATCCCTTACCTCTTGTTTCTCCATTGCCACCTCATTCTTTAGCATTCAGTTTAACTATTACTGCCTTAGAAGCCCCCTCTCCTTTTTGCCACATAGCCAGATTGCACAAGATCACTGTTCATTCTTTAGTTACTCACTGCATTCAGCATTAACACTTTATAGTATAATCATTTAGTCATCTATCTGCTCTTCTACTAGGTGGTTGGTGGGGAAATGAATGTTGATTGAGCTCCTTCAGTGTCCTGAAGACACTGGGAAGAAGAGCTGCCTGTCTGAAAAGCCCAGTGGAGCAGAATGAGGGTGGGGATTTGAAGCTGGTTTCCTGGGTTGAGCCCTCCTTTTTTACATGCCATTTCTCTGAGTCTTAGGCTATTCATGTTGCAAACTGGGAATCATACTACTATGCCAGGTTGTTGAGTGGTTTAGAAATAGTATTTCTAAAATGTGAGTATACAGTAGTAAGTCCTCAGTAAATGGTGACTGTAATTGGTTATCTACTTTAATTTTAATTTTATGAGGCACAGTAGGAATTCATTTTAAATGCTGTAACTGAACTTCAAATTATTTCCTTAGTCATAAATCAAATATATTACTGAGTTAGAATTTAAACTCAGATCCTAGTGGTGTCAGGACCAGTGTCCACTGTCTTATATCATCTGATTTTATAAGAAAATTGGCAGTGGACCCAAACATACAAAATATGTAAAAACAGTACAACAAATTCTGTATCCCCTCCATCTCACCTAGATTTTAATATTTCACCTCAATTTTTGGTCACACTCTTGGTTTCTACACGTGCACATGGCCATGTGACATGCATCTTTTTTTCTCACATGCTGATCACCACTAATGTTTCCCTAAACAAGGACCTCTCCTCCTGCCTTCTCCTGTACAAGCATCCCAATCAGGAGATTAGCATCAATACCACAGTATACACTGTACAGTCTTAATGACCTAGATAACCACAATGGTGTGGTCACTCACCTAGAGCCAGACATCCTGGAATGTGATGTCAAGTGGGTCTTAGGAAGCATTACTGTGAACAAAGATAGTGGAGGTGATGGAACTCTAGCTGAGCTATTTCAAATTCTAAAAGATTATGCTGTTTAAGTGCTGATTCAATATGCCAGCAAATTTGGAAAACTCAGCAGTGGCCACAGGACTGGAAAAGGTCAGTTTTCATTCCAATCCCAAAGAAGGGCAATGCCAAAGAATGTTAAAACTACTGCACAGTTGCACTCATTTCACATATGAGCAAAGTCATGCTCAAAATCCTTCAAGCTAGGCTTCAATAGTACATGAACTGAGAACTTTCAGATGTTCAAGCTGGATTTAGAAAAGGCAGAGGAATCAGAGATCAAATCGTCAACATCTGTTGGATCACAGAAAAAGCAAGGGAATTCCAAAAGAAGCATCTACTTCTGCTTCACTGACTACACTAAAGCCTTTGTGTGGATCACAACAAACTGGAAAATTCTTAAAAGAGATGGGAATACCAGACCACCTTATCTGCCTCCTGAGAAACCTGTATGCAGGTTAAGAAGCAACAGTTAGAACCAGACATGGAACAATGGACTGGTTCAAAATTGGGAAAGAAGTGCGTCAAGGCTGTATATTGTCACCCTGCTTATTTAACTTATATGCAGAATACATCATATGAAATGCCAGGCTGGATGAACCACAAGCTGGAATCAAGATTGCTGGGAGAAATAACGATAACCTGAGATAATGCAGATGACACCACTCTAATGGCAGAAAGTGAAGAGGAACTAAAGAGCCTCTTGATGAAGGTGAAAGAGGAGAGTGAAAAAGCTGGCTTAAAACTCAACATTCAAAAAACTAAGATTATCCGGTCCCACCACTTTTATTTTCTTGGGCTCCAAAATCACTGAAGATGGTGACTGCAGCCATGAAATTAAAAGATGCCTGCTGCTTAGTAGAAAAGCTATGAGCAAGCATATTAAAAAGCAGAGATATTACTTTGCTGACAAAGGTCTGTCTAGTCAAAGCTTTGGTTTTTCTAGTAGTCATGTATGGATGTGAGAGTTGGACCATAAAGAAGGCTGAGTGCTGAAGAATTGATGCTTTTGAACTGTGCTGTTGGAGACGACTCTTGAGAGTTCCTTGGACAGTGAGAAGATCCAGCCAGTCAATTCTAAAGAAAATCAGTCCTGAATATTCATCGGAAGGACTAAAGCCAAAGCTCCAATTCTTTGGCCTCCTGATGCGAAGAACTAACTCATTGGAAAAGACCCTGATGCTGGGAAAGACTGAAGGCAGGAGGAGAAGGGGACAACAGAGGATGAGATGGTTGGATGACATCACTGACTCGACAGATATGAGTTTGAGCAAACTCTGGGAGATGGTGAACGACACGGAAGCCTGGCGTGCTGCAGTCCAAGGGGTTGCAAGGAGTCGGACACGACTTAGTGACTGAACAACAACAACATGGTCCACAGACTCCATTCAGACTTATCCAAGCATTCTAAAAATGTCCTTTCTCTCTTCTAGTCCAGGATCCTATCTAGGAACATGCATTCTATTTAGTTATCTTACCTCCTCAGGATCCTTTAACCTGGAAACATTTCTCAGTCTTTTCCTGTGACTCATGCCTTTTCATTCTATAGGACAGCCTTTCACTTGGATCTGTCCAGTGCTTCCTCCATGATTGGACTCAAGCCACGATCTGAGCTCTTCCGGGTGTATCTCGTCAAGAGACCCGTGATGATGACCCATCTTATTCCTGGTGATGTTTACCTTGATCACGATGGGGTCGGCCAGGTGTCTCTACTGTAAAGTTGTCATATGCCTTTGTATTTGATCACTGTGGTGTGTAGTGTTATGCTAATATCCTGTTCCTCCTCAAAATATCACCCACGAACCCTGGCTTTATGGGTGAGTCCCACCTGCATCCACCCTTACCACGGATCCTGAATGGCAGTGATCTGTTTCCATTTCTACATTTATTACTTGGCTTCCTACTGTAAGAGGGCCCCCTTCTTCTCTGTTTATATATGTACATTATGGACTTATGGTTCTGTTTTAACCAATGGACTGTAATCTGTTAACTAGGATTTTAATCCTCAAATTGTTCCTGATTATTTTCAAGGTGCTCCTATGTCCTCTTCACAGATGCCATCATCTGTTAAATGTTTCCTTATGTTCCGACACAAGATGTTCCAGAATCCAGAATCATCTTGTGTTTTCTCTTCTCCAGCCCTGAAATAAACTTTTCTTCAAAGTGTTGTGATTAATTTTAGTGGAGGATGATATTTGCAAACCAAAATTTGATGAATCACTGTGCTCATAGCTTCTGTATGTACAAACACAGCTATGCACATAAATATGACATACTCACAAATACAGAGAAAATAAATATTTTATTCAATTCTTATTTAAAAACCCATCACTTCATGCCAATACTCCTAATTCCAGTCCAACATCTCAGAGGTCTTTCTAGCCTTCTTTCCATGTTGAGAAATCTCCCCTCTTTTATTCTCACTAAACTGACTTATTTGTTCAGTGTTACCAGTCTTCCTGACTACTCTGGCTGCCTCTTTTGTCTGCCGCCTCTGTCTCCAACCTCTTACTGCCTGCTTCCTTGACCCTTGGCAGGACGTTGCCACCAGTGTCTTCATAAGGCATAAAGGCTTCTTTTGTCTCCCCACATTTTTGAATCTGAGCGCCAATGTCAAGAAGTGGAGATAAGTAATGGGTATGTGCTTTTAGGTGGGAGATACATGCCTTCTCTTTTCGCCATCCAACATTGTACATGACATAATAGATTTATGAATGCTGTATGAAGGAATAGATAAATGAACCAATGAACAAATGAGAGTAAACGTTTTCCTCTGTGATTGTTCATTGTTTAACTTGTGAATGTTACGTTAGGATTATCAGGATGAGAACAGGATAGGTAAGACCAAAGCATCTTCTCTATCTAAGAACATTTTTGTGTCTTTACCTTTGCAAGCAGCTTTGGAAGACGAAGACGGGGGTGAGGGAGGGGGAAAGGGGCAGATGTGGGAATAGCTGCTCAAGGAGCCAGGGAAGCTGGATGAACTCTGGAGTCAGTTGACAGATGAGGCCACCAGCTTATCTTTGTATCCAGCACAGCTCCAGGGGCCCCTTTAACCAGGAGATATAGTTATGGGAACAAATGCAAGAAACAGTCTAAACTTTGGCTGCTTCATTTTATTTGAGATTCGTGTGTGTATGTGTGATTGTGTGTTAGAGCTAATTCAAGGCAGCACCCAGAGTAAATAGTTTCTGCTCATTTATGTGTTTTCTGAAATTCTATTGAGCTTGCAGTGTTTTATGTCATTTTGTACAACTCTATTGGGATGTGCAGACTTCCCAGGTAGCTCAGCAATAAAGAATATACCTGCCAAGGTAGGAGACATGGGTTTGATCTCTGGGTCGGGAAGATCCCCTGAAGGAGGAAATGGCAATCCACTCCAGTATTGTTTAGAGAATCCCATGGACAGAGGAGCCTTGCAGGCTATAATCCATGGAGGGCAGCAAAGAGACATGACTGAGCATGCATTGGGATATTGGCTAGCCAGTTGTTGGGGTAAAGGTGCTAGTACTTTAGAATCCTCTCTGATGTCTGCAACTGTAAATAAACGTGCATAATACTAGTTTTGTGAATACTTAAAACTTATTACCATTCCATTAGTTTTCACTAGCCCTTACATGGTACCTGCGTGCACTACATGACAATTTGTGAAAATGCCTTATTTTGTTAGAAGCACTTTGACAAGATTCTGTTGGGTGACCACTTGCAGTTATTCCTCTCTCTCTTGTTTGTTGCCCACTGCAGCAGTGGTGACTCAAGAAGCCTGACCCTTGACTTCATGGCTCCCCTTGCCACTGGGTATGGTTTATGACCTGATTCCAGTCACTGAAAGTTTTATAGGAAGTGTCTTTCACTTGTCCTTTATCTGGTTAGAGAGGGCTGGATTCCTAAGTACCTAGGGCTGCTGACACTGTGTTCTCTCAATGGCCTTTGCCTGCTGGAATGGTCTGTGGCTTTGAAGCTGAAGGATTCAAGGTTTAGAGTACTGCGTGGGCACCAGGAGAAGAGCGAGGGGAAGAGCATAGGGGAGAGAATGAGGAAAGGGATGGGGTCTCATGGAAACTGGAGGAGGCCTGCCCTTGGCACCTAGGCTTCTTGGAGTTTCAGAGATGGACACTCAGGTCCACTTCCTCGTTCATGCCTTTGTGTGCTTTTTGTGTTGAGCTGGTCCCCTTTGCAGCCTAGGGCTCTCAGCCTAAGGATCTGAGTCTTTTGTAAGCCTTTCCATCTAAGAACTATTGTGAAGTTTGAGATAATACAGATAAAGAGTTAAGAGCTGCGCCTTGTACATAGTCAGTGCTCCCTCAATGTTGAGTATTCATCATCGTTACCTTTGAGGGTGTACAAATCTACCGATGGACCGATTTTCTACCTTCAAAGTGGATGGAGAAGATATTTCATCTGGGCTAATGGAAATGTATGGTGTTTATTTTTTCAGTGATTCGAGAAGAGAAAGAGGTGGTCACTTTGCAGAGATGATAGAGAGCCAAGAATTTTATTTTTGTGAATCTCTCTCTCTCTTTCTTTTGGTGAAGGACTGTGTTCTACCAGAAATCAAGAATGGAATTAACACCCATTGCGTGTGTATATCTGCCTCTTCTCTCCTAACACCTCCTCATTCCCTAGGACTTTGCCAGCATCTGGGAGGTCCAGAAAGAAATGCTCTTTAAATCCTCTGCATTCTTCCAGAAGCCCAAGGGGTTTAATAAGTTCTGATTTTAGCTAGAACATATAAACCAAAAAAGAAAAAGAAATACAATTTCTGTAACTCGGTTCTTTATGCCAGAAATCTTTTGTGTGTTTGTCAAGTAAAAGTATAATAAAACCTGGATCTTTTGTTATTGGCTATTGGGCAGTTGATATAAAGCAGGATATTTGTTCAGAGATAAGAGTGGGTTCCCTTTAACATTTATAAGGCCATATATTTTTTTGAAGGGGTGGGTTTCACACCATCGATATAAAGTTAATATCAGTAAACTTGAATTTCCAGAGAGACAAGTATATTGAAAAAGTACAGTTGGAAAGAGGTACTTAAAAAAAAAAAAACTTCCCTTTAAGCAAAACATCTGAGTAGAAGTAGAGAAAAATCATTAGTAAAGTCAGAGACCACTTGGATATGATGAATTATGAACACACAGCACAGTGAAGTAATTTCATTCCAGCTGCTCAGCTGTGGTCATAATTAAACTAGAAATTCGGTGTTCTGCTTTTTTGGGGTGGGGGGGTGTCTTGTAACAGTGACTTCAGTCCTTAAGAATCAAATGCTTGTTTAAAAATATTTATGGTACTCAAAGGAATAAATATAATGTAACATGGCTATTTTTCTAAAATTATTCCACTCATTGCTTAAATTATTTTTCTTTCACTTTAATGACATTATAGTAGATCTGGCTCAAATTTTGAAAAGCTCCTTAGAGGCAGAGGGAAAAAAGCATAGATTAACACTGGTAAATCTTTTTTGATGGAGGATGTAACAGTTGTTGAAATTTCAGTATCAGTTGAAATTCCAAAGGTTTCCAGCACTGAAGCAAGCAGCAGTGGGGCTTGGGGAATGCTCAGTTTATGAGGGTAAAATCAGTAGCTTATGAATAAGCAGTGGAGAAAATTCTCACTGTTAAAATCAGGCATTGGCTACTAGATTCAGATCTGCTCTGTCTGCGTGTGCTTGGGCACTTGCTGCTGTGAAGGACAAAAGTGCTCTTTTCTGTGGCTGCCAAGGTGGGAAATAGTATCGGGGAGGTGGGCAGTGGGTGCTCACTTGTTCAGCTGTGTCAGACTCTTTGTGACCCCCTGGAGTACAGCCCGCCAGGCCCTTCTGTCCATGGGATTTCCCAAGCAAGAATACTGGAGTAGGTAGCAGTTTCCTCCTCCAGGGGGTCTTCCCAACCCAAAGATCGAAATCCTATCTCCTGCAGCTCCTGTGCCGTCAGGCGTATTCTTTCTACCACTGAGCCACCCGGGAAGCCCCAACTGGGGAGGCGGGCCGGTGCTGGCAAGAGGTAGTGGAAGTCATTTCCTCCTCACTGCCCACAACATGAGACAGGTTCGCACTTAGAGAAGGGAACGTTTCCAGTAATCTTGACACAGAAAGACCTTGACATTGAAAGTCACGTGGAGGCTGATTCTTCAGTACCGAGTTTTGGAGCCCAAGGCAATGGGACATCGATAAATACAGGGAAGTGCCTGGTAATTCCACGGTAATTCACAAGGGCCTTGACAGTTCCCAGGCCTGTTGGTAACTCTGTTTAGTTCAATTCAGTTGCTCAGTTGTGTCTGCTTTCTGAGACCCCATGGATTGCAGCATGCCAGGCCTCCCTGTCCATGACCCACTCCCGGAGCCTACTCAATGTCCATCACGTTGGTGATGCCATCTAACCATCTCATCCTCTGTCGTCCCCTTCTCCTCCTGCCCCCAATCCCTCCAAGCATCACGGTCTTTTCAAATAAGTCAGCTCTTCGCATCAGGTGGCCAAAGTATTGGAGTTTCAGCTTCAACATCAGTCCTTCCAATGAACACCCAGGACTGATCTGCTTTAGGATAGACTGGTTGGATCTCTTTGCAGTCCAAGGGACTCTCAAGAGTCTTCTCCAATACCACACTTCAAAAGCATCAGTTCTTCAGCACTCAGCTTTCTTTATAGTCCAACTCTCACATCCATACATGACCACTGGAAAAACCATAGCCTTGACTAGATGGACCTTTGTCGACAAACTAATGTGTCTGCTTTTTAATATGCTATCTAGGTTGGTCATAACTTTCCTTCCAAGGAGTAAGTGTTTTTAGATTTCATTGCTGCAGTCACCATCTGCAGTGATTTTGGAGCCCCGCAAAAATAAAGTCAGCCACTGTTTCCACTGTTTCCCCATCTATTTGCCATGAAGTGATGGGACCAGATGCCATGATCTTAGTTTGCTGAATGTTGAGCTTTAAGCCAACTTTTTCACTCTCCTCTTTCATCAAGAGGCTGTTTAGTTCTTCTTCTCTTTCTGCCGTAAGGGTGGTGTCATCTGCATATCTGAGGTTATTGATATTTCTCCCAGCAATCTTGATTCCAGCTTGTGCTTCATCCAGCCCAGTGTTTCTCATGATGTACTCTGCATATAAGTTAGATAAGTAGGGTGACAATATGCAGCCTTGACGTGTTCCTTTTCCTTCAACATCAATCCTTCCAATGAATATTCAGGACTGATTTCCTTTAGGATGGACTGGTTTGATCTCCTTGCAGTCCAAGGGACTCCCAAGAGTCTTCTCCAACACCACAGTTCAAAAGCATCAATTCTTTGGCACTCAGCTTTCTTTAGAGTCCAACTCTCACATCCATACATGACCACTGGAAAAACCATTGCTTTGACTGGATGAACTTTTGTTGGTAAAGTAATGTGTGTGCTTTTAAATATGCTGTCTAGATTGGTTATAAGTTTCCTTCTAAGGAGCAAGTATCTTTTAGTTTCATGGATGTAGGCTTTAATTTCATGCCTGATGAATTTAATTTCATCATCTGCAGTGATTTTGGAGCCTCCAAATTAAAGTCTTTCACTGTTTCCATTGTTTCCTCATCTGTTTGCCATGAAGTGATGAGACAGGATGCCATGATCTTCGTTTTCTGTATGTTGAGCTTTAAGTCACCTTTTTCACTCTCATCTTTCACTTTCATCAAGAGGCTCTTTAGTTCTTCTTCACTTTCTGCCATAAGGGTGGTGTCATCTGCATATATGAGGTTATTGATATTTCTCCCGGCAATCTTGATTCCAGCTTGTGCTTCATCCAGCCCAGCATTTCTCATGATGTACTCTGCATATAAGTTAAATAGATAGGGTGACAATATACAGCCTTGATGTACTCCTTTCCCGATTTGTGTGTGTTTGTGTTGTTCCATATGGTAACTCTGTATAGGGTGTAAAGAGCATGCTTATTTCCTGGTGATGGGATGTTAGGCTGCTTTTCTGAAGGAGAGGGAACAAGGCTGTGCCTGGAGACCTGCCCTTTGGCCCTGTGCAAGTCGTTGCCAGTTCACCTGCTGAAACTCAAAGCAGAAATCCTGGGCTGCAGTGGATGTGTGCACAGATGGGTTTGTGAAGGGCGTGCTGAGGCAGATGGCTCTCTTTATTTATAGACCCACCTCCCAGGGACGGAGGAGCCTGGTGGGCTGCCGTCTGTGGGGCCACACAGAGTCGGACACGACTGATGTGACTC
Organism: Oryx dammah; assembly: GCF_014754425.2. Lineage (NCBI taxonomy): Eukaryota > Metazoa > Chordata > Mammalia > Artiodactyla > Bovidae > Oryx > Oryx dammah. The sequence continues at coordinate 24,676,350 of NW_024070185.1, forward strand.
AGCAGCAGCAGCAGCAGGACTTCCAGTTCTTTTCCCCAACTTGAAGTTAAGAGAGGGGGACAAGTCTTGTATGAACTAACAATGCCTGGGGGTAGTTTGACCTCAAAGGTGACAGCTCAGGGTAATCTTAGCCAGCTCCTGATCCTTCCAGAGGGGCTGTGACAACAGTACTTGGTTGTTATTTGTGCAAAATGAGGGAAGGGGCATGTTTGGCAGGAGAAATTATGCAACAGATTAATGCATGTTGAGCAGTTGATGTCAGCTGGCTGGTGGAAATTAACATAGTGGGTAGCGTCACTGTTGTCCTTTTACCTTAATTAATTATATGAGACATTTAACATGCTGAAACATCAAGCCAAACATCTGGATTTTTATGTGTAGTGGCGTTTATCCAGCTATTTATTCTGCCTGCTTTCTGAGGAAGAGCCATGCTCATTGGGTCCTGTCTACACGATCCCTAACTCTGAGCTCTTTGATGGTGGTGGAGAAGTATCTGGTATTCTGAGTGATCCACTTGTTTTTTCCTCAGAAAGGAATTTGATATGATGGAGAGAGCATCTTGGGCAGTTAGCGGAACCAGCCCTGGTCCTGCTTTCACCACTGGTTGTTCTGTGAGATTGAAGCACATCTTGAGCACCCTCTTGGCCTTGCTCCTTTATCTGTGAGGATGTTTCGAGAGAGGGATCATTTCTGCCCTCCTTAGCTTTTAGGTTTGCAGGAGGAAAGAGGTCGAATGGAGAGGCTCTGTAAACTCTCTGTGTTTTACAACTGTTCACCCACCTGCCCAAAATTGTTTTAGGAAGCATGTAGGTGTTCCGGGTATAGCTTAGCTGGTTATATAATAGTGAACATGATACCCTCCCTGTCCCCACACCAAGAAGCCTAGTCTGGGCAAAAACATTAAAAAAAAATCATTGATTAAATGCTGTGATAATAATTATGCAGTGCTCTGGCGGCAATGCAATCTTGGGTTAGGGGTGAGCTGGTGGGTCAGAGACAGTCACTGTTTTAAAATAGGGATTAAAGAGCCTTTTTTTTTTTTTGCAATGCCTGGATGAGTGCCTTGGGAAGATTTGTTGAGCACAGCTGTTGGATCTTATCCGAAATGCACGGGATGCTCACTTGATTTCTTGAGAAGAGAATGAAACTCTGGTTAGGTATGTGTGCTCACTGCTTTTTGGCTGGAGGACACTAAAAGGCCGTGTGGGAACAAGCCTAGTGCAGCTGACACAAACTTCAGAGTGTGAAAAGGCCGTGTGGGAACAAGCCCGGTGCAGCTGACACAAACTTCAGAGTGTGAGAAGGGAAGCTGCCTTTGGTTGCTGGCTCTGCACTTATCATCAGCCTAAATCAAGATCCTGTTTTGTCCCAGGTGGTTGGACTAAAGCCGTGTTGGCCTCGGGGGAACTTGCTGAAGCAGACACGCACTTGTTTCATGCAGGCCCTGCCTCTTAGGGATGTGTTCTAATATTTCTTTAATTAGAAAAAAAATTATAACTGCAAAAAAGAGAATAGTGATGAGCCCCTCCCTGTCAATAATTATCTCCTAGCATCAATAATTGTCAAGGTTTTGTCATGCTTGGTTCATCCATCAACTCCAGGCATCTTGTTATTTTACCCCTGCGTACTTCACTGTGCTTCTCTAAGTTTGTGGACACTTTTTTAAAGTTACCATAATGCCATGATTGCATCTGAAAGCAGAGGATTTTTAGGAACTTTTTCTTGCTCTTTCACTTTCCAACATTTTTTGATGAAAAATTTTGAGCATATGACAAAGTTGAGAATTTCATATGCACTTCTATATATCTGCTGCCTAGGTGCTCTCATCCACACTGACACATCTTTCCATCTGGTCTTCCTGTTATCCCTCTGACCATCTATCCATCCATCTTTTTTATGTATTTCAAAGTAACTCACAGACATCAGTAAACCTCTCCCCTAAATAGTTAAGGATTCATATCACAGTTCAATATTGATTAACTTTTCCTTTTGAGGTAAATTTATAATGACATGCACACATCTTGAGATGTTGGCTTAATTTTGACAAATTTGTGTGTCTGTGTAACTCCAGGGCTTCCCTGGTGTGGCCTCAGATGGCAAAGAATCTGCCTGCCATGCAAGAGATGTGGGTTCAATCCCTGGGTCAGAAAGATCCCCTGGAGAAGGGAATGGACAACCCACTCCAGTATTCCTGCCTAGAGAATTCCGTGGACAGAGGAGCCTGGTGGGTTCAATCACTAAAAAATTGTAGAACCGTACTTGCACCCTGGCAAATTCCTGAATACTCCTCTCCAGTCATTCCCTTCTTTCTCTCTGCTTGTGGTAACCCCTGAATGGATTTTTTTTTTCCTACTAAAGGTTAGTTCTTTATGTTCCAGAATTTCATATAAATGGAATCATGAAGTATGTACTCCTGATTTTGTTTGCTCAGCAAAAGTGTTCATGGGCTTCATCCATGTTATGTGACTGCTACTCTGTGGCTGCAAGTAGTTTATCTTTTTATTGCTGAGTAGTATTCCATTAAATTATGATACCAAGACTCATCTATTCTCTCATTGATGGACACCTGTGATGTTTCTACTTTTTTTGTTTATATGAATTAGCTCCTATGAAGATTCTTGTCCAACAGTTTTTTTTTTTTTTTTTTTTTTTATTTATTGAATTTTTTTTTTTTATTTTTTTTTTTTTTTTTTTTTTTTTTTTTTGTGAACGAATGGCTTTTATTTCTTTGGATAAATTCCTAGGAATGAAATTGCTGGACTAGTAGGTAGATCAGCATGTAGAAACTGCCATGACTTTTGTCAAATTGGTTTGGACTTTTTTACAGTCTTACCAACAGTGAATGACAGTGCTAGTTATTCCAACAACTAACAGCAGGTTTTGTTAGTCTTTTTAATTTCAGCTGATCTGGTGTGTGTAGAGTGGTATTTCTTGTAATGCTAAATCGCTTCAGTCGTATCTGACTCTTTGCAACCCTATGCCCTGTAGCTCGCTGGGCTCCTCTGTCCACGGGATCCTCTAGGCAAGAATACTGGAGCGGGTTGCCATGCCCTCCTCCATGATGTTAAGCAGATTTGTATATGTTTATTGACCGTTTGTATCTGTTCAGATTTTTGTCTGTTATTTTTGTGACTTTCTTATTGAGTTATTGGGTTATCTATCTTTATATACCCTGGCTACCAGTCCTTTGGTAGGTATCTGTTTTGCAAGTATTATTTACAAATGTGTGGCTTGCTTATTTTCATAGTTGTATATTTTGATGAGCAGAAGCTTTTGACTTTGTCTAAATAACTCAACCAATTCCTTCCTTTATGGTTATTATTTCCTGTTAACTCAGAAATCTGCCTTCTACTCTTCAAAAGGTATTTGTCTGTGTTTTCATCTAAGAACTTTATAATTCTAGCTTTCACATTAAGGTTTGTTGTGATCCATCTTAAATTATGTATATATGTGACTTGAGATTGGGTTCAAGAATTTGTTTTTTAAAATCAATATCTAGGCTTTGTTTACCTAGGAAGTGCCATGGAACATGGCTAAGCTACTAAAATATGAGTCTAAGCTGCTGTTTGTTTTTTTTTTAACAGTTTGTAAGTGGTCTGCTGGGTCAGACCACAATGGACACAGCTTAGCCACATGGAGTACTTGTGCCTGTTCTTCTTGAGTGCCCACCATATGCTGGGCACTGAGGCAATGATAGCCAAGACTCACCTTTCGGGGTGTCAAACTGAGTAGGATGCTGCCAGCATGTGATGCGTGAATGGGGGGAGGAGCAGAGTGAACATGATCTGGTCAGGGATCTGGGAAGTCCTCCTGGCAGGAGAGGTTTTTGAGCTGAAATCTGAAGGACATGAAGGGGTTAGGTGGGAGTAGGGTCTTGGCAGTGTTGCCAGAGCTGATGGGGAGATGTGCCAAGTTAGAACAGCTCAGGTGGCATCTGCCTTCCCCTGGAGGGTTGGTTGTTAAAGAAATGGAAAGAGAAGGTGCCTTGGTGACTGGCATGCTTATTTCTGCATGTCTCTTCAAGACTCTTCTGCTGCTAAGTTGGCTCAGTCGTGTCCGACTCTAGGGCAGCCCACCAGGCTCCGCTGTCCCTGGGATCCTCCAGGCAAGCACACTGGAGTGGGTTGCCATTTTCTTCTTCAATGCATGAAAGTGAAAAGTGAAAGTGAAGTCACTCAGTCATGTCAGACTCTTTGCAACCCCATGGACTGCAGCCTACTAGGCTCCTCTGTCCGTGGGATTTTCCAGGCAAGAGTACTGGAGTGGGTTGCCACTGCCTTCTCCAGTTGTTGGGGCCATTGCTACAATGACTGCCCTACATCTCTTGTGGATACCTTAACCAACTGTACCTCCTCCTCCTCCTTTTTTTTGACTAATTTTATTTAAAAAATTATTTTTAATTGGAGGATAATTGCTTTACAATGTTGTGTTGGTTTCTGCCATACAGCAAGAATCAGCCATAGGTATGCATATGTTCTCTCTCTTGAACCTCCCTTCCACCTGCCACCCCTCTAGGTTGTCACAGAGCACTGGGTTAGAGCTCCCTGTGTTATACAGCAAATTCCCATTAGCTATCTATTTTATTTATGGTAATGTATATATTTCAGTGCTACTCTCAATTTATCCCATCCTCTCCTCCCCCTTCTGTGTCTTAAGTCTGTTCTCTATGTATGAGTCTCTCTTTCTGCCTTGTAAATAGGTTCATGAGTACCATTTTCCTAGATTCCATATATATGCATTAAAATACAATACTTGTTTTTCTCTTTCTGACTTACTTCAGTCCGTATAACAGGCTCTAGGTTCCAACTGCACCTTATCGAAGAGATTTCAATTCACCTAACTTTTTTTTCCACAAAAGAAACTCTTCTTTCTTTTGCCTGCCAAGGAGGAATGGGCAAGAGAGCCTCTGGGATCCCCTCCATGGCTCTGAATATATTCTCTGTCACTCTCTCTAGGCTCTTGATTTCCCCATGGACCACAGGTTCTCGCTGACCACCTTGCTGCCCACTCAGCCTGGTGGCTGCACATCCCAGCAGAGCTCCTCTCGTTGGTGCCTGCCACCCCACAAACCCTCTGCCTCCCACTCTGCTGAAGCAGACTATCTTCCCCCAGAGCTTCTGAGCCTTGCTACACCATGTCCTGATTGGGCCCTTCTCCCTCGGCATCGCTAGTCCTTGGAATCAAGTCGGCCTTCTTTCTGGTTGCTGCTTCAGCACCCTCCCTAGGCTGCCCTATGGATGCTTTGAGCCTTCCGCCGCCTCTGTTTGCTTTGTCTCGATGCCTTTGTGCCTTGCATCAAGGCCTCCAGACTGGTGCTGCTCAGATTCACATCTCTCCTTTCAAATTGTCCCTTGCCTTGAACCCCACTCACCTCCCCACTGGGCGCCCTCCCTAACCTTAATCATATCTGCCATAATCATCTCTCTCCCTGCTGCGCCGCCCCGCCCCCCCCAACTTAATCATGTCTCCTTAATTATATCCAGGCTCTGGCTCCTTCAATTGTTTTTGCTCATCAAAGAATCCCTGATTGATACTCTGTTCCTCTACCTGCAGAGAAGACCTGCTTTCACTTCTGTTACCCAGTACCCCATGATGCTAATCACAGCTTACAATTCTTGTGCCTGTCTTGAGTAATTTCTAGAGCTCCTAATGGACTTTTTTGTTGGTTTTGTCACCAGATTTTTCAATATGGCCTCTCTGCCCTCCTCCACTTCGCCAGCAGCATCCATTCCTGGGTTCCTGCCCAGCTGCTCTACTAAAGCTGCTTTCTAGTCACCATACGAGATTTTTCTGTGGTATTTAACTGCTAAACATTTAAAATCCTTTATTTGACCTGTCCCTGAATTCTATTCTCTTTGTCAGTTTTTTCTCCTGAACTTTACTTTGCATGCTAAATTTGGTGTTCTTCAAACTGTTGGCCTTGTTTTTAGTTCTCTTTTCTCGTCTTGGCAACTTCCTTCATATTTGTATGCTTTGTTGTTTCTAGATGTCTTCCAAAGTTTGATTCCTGTATGTCACCTTTTCAACAGTTGGTGGACATTCCACCAGAATTCTTTCCCTCTCTTTCCTTCCTTTTCATTGATAGGTTCATTCATACATTTATCCCCTGCCCCCACTTCCCTAACCCAGCAACCATGGCTGTCTGGCAAGATGGACATTCTCACTCAGTTGGTTGAGATGTATAGCTTTTTAATGTGGCTCCTAGGTAGTCACTGCTAGTTGGTACATCAGTTGTATCTATTCATCGAATTTGTACCAGATGGCCCTGCTTTCTCTTACCAAGAATCTGATTCCCTGAAGGATTCAGTTCAGTCGCTCAGTCGTGTCCGACTCTTTGCGACCCCATGGACTGCAGCACGCCAGGCCTCCCTGTCCGTCACCAACTCCCGGAGTCCACTCAGACTCATGTCCATTGAGTCAGTGATGTCCTCCAATCATCTCATCCTCGGTCGTCCCCTTCTCCTCCTGCCTTCAATCTTTCCCAGCATCAGGGTCTTCAGATGAATCAGTTCTTCATATCGGGTGGCCAAAGTATTGGAGTTTTAGCTTTAACATCAGTCCTTCCAATGAATATTCAGGACTAATTTCCTTTTGGATGGACTGGTTGGATCTCCTTGCAGTCCAAGGGACTCTCAAGAGCCTTCTCCAGAACCACAGTTCAAAAGCATCAATTCTTTGGCACTCAGCTTTCTTTATAGTCCAACTCTCATATCCATACATGACTACTGGAAAAACTATAGCTTTGACTAGATGGACCTTTGTTGGCAAAGTAATGTGTCTGCTTTTTAATATGCTCTCTAGGTTGGTCATAACTTTTCTTCCAAGGAGTAAGTGTCTTTTAATTTCGTGGCTGCAGTCAACATCTGCAATGATTTTGGAGCCCCCTAAAATAAAGTCTGACACTGTTTCCATTGTTTCCCCATCTATTTGCCATGAAGTGATGGAACCAGATGTCATGATCTTAGTTTGCTGAATGTTGAGCTTTAAGCCAATTTTTTCACTCTCCTCTTTCACTTTCATCAAGAGGCTCTTAGCTCTTCTTCACCTTCTGCCATAAGGGTGGTGTCATCTGCATATCTGAGGTTATTGATATTTCTCCCAGCAATCTTGATTCCAGCTTGTGCTTCTTTCAGCCCAGCGTTTCTCATGATGTACTCTGCATAGAAGTTAAATAAGCAGGGTGACAATATACAGCCTTGATGTACTCCTTTTCCTATTTGGAACCAGTCTGTTGTTCCATGTCCAGTTCTAACGGTTGCTTCCTGACCACATACAGATTTCTGAAGAGGCAGATCAGGTGGTCTGTTATTCCCATCTCTTGAAGAATTTTCCACAGTTTATAGTGATCCACAGTCAGTGGCTTTGGCATAGTCAATACAGCAGAAATAGATATTTCTCTTGCTTTTTCGATGATCTAGGAGATGTTGGCAATTTGATCTCTGGTTCCTCTGCCTTTTCTAAAACCAGCTTGAACATCTTGAAGTTCACAGTTCTTGTACTGCTGAAGCCTGGCTTGGAGAATTTTGAGCTTTACTTTACTAGCATGTGAGATTAGTGCAATTGTGTGGTAGTTTGAACACTATTTGGCATTGCCTTTCTTTGGGATTGGAATGAAAACTGACCTTTTCTAGTCCTGTGGCCACAGCTGAGTTTTCCAAATTTGCTGGCATATTGAGGGCAGCACTTTCACAGCATCATCTTTCAGGATTTGAAACAGCTCAACTGGAATTCCATCACCTCCACTATCTTTGTTCATAGTGATACTTCCTAAGGCCCACTTGACTTCGTGTTCCAGGATGTCTGGCTCTAGGTGAGTGATCATACCATCATGGGTTGTGAAGATCTTTTTTGTATAGTTCTTTGGTGTATTCTTGCCACCTCTTCTTAATATCTTCTGCTTCTGTTAGGTCCATGGAGAAGGAAATAGCAACCCACTCCAGCGTTCTTGCCTGGAGAATCCCAGGGACGGGAGAGCCTGGTGGGCTGCCGTCTATGGGGTCACACAGAGTTGGACACGACTGAAAGCGTCTTAGCAGCAGCAGCTGTTAGGTCCATACCATTTCTGTCCTTTTTCGAGCCCATCTTTGCATGAAATTTTCCCTTGGTATTAGTCATTACCAAAGGTTTACTTTATAATCACTGTTCAATTCCCTAACACCACAGGCAGGATAAAGGCGTGAGTAATTCAGATTTCTCCCACCACTATGTTTCTCTAAAGATCTATGTAGAAGAGGAAGTGTGAGTCATCTTAAGATTGGTGTGAAATATATGTGTCTTCAACAGTGGTCTTATTTTTCAGTTCATAAAAGCATTTTCATTTCTCCCTTTGCCTCTGGGTATGTTATAGATATGAGAGAACAAATTTTAGAAAATATTTTAAAAGTTTGTAAACCACTGCAAGTAGATACAGATGCACTTTGGTAAAAGCTCTGGCTTTGTCCATGCTTGGAGGCTAACTGCATTGGCTTTGTGAACTGTGCATCACTCTTAGCCCATGTGATGTGTAATAATTGCTCAATTAACATAGCCTATTAATCACAGAGTGTTTGCCTTAGGCTGGGCTAGACATTTTCCTTCCAGTTATCTGCTTTAATCCACACAATCACACTAAGTAGAAGTTGTTATCCTCATTACCGTAGGGGAGGAAATTAAAGTTCAGAAGAGTTAAGTAATTTTCTCAGCATTATACAAGCAGTCAGTGACAGAGCTAGGACTGGAAAACAATCTTCCTTCTTCCAAAGTCCCTTTCTGCCATGCTGTCTGCACCTTGGAGTAGAGAGTCCTCCTCACTGCCCACAGGGTTTAGCAAGAGATTCTAAAAGACCACAGTAGAGGCCAGATGAGTCACTGGTACCCACCAAATGCTGTCCTGCTTACAAAAAGATTGGGTTCTAAGGAACTATTAGAAGTTCATTTGTTTGAAAAGCCTAAAGTTATAGCAGCTACTATTCATGCTGCCTCTTTTTCTTTATTCAAACTTGAAACTTTTTATTTTGTATTGAGGTATAGCCGATTAACAATATTGTGATAGTTTCAGGTGGACAACGAAGGGACTCAGCCATGCATATCCGTGTATCCATTCTCCCCCCAACCCCCCTCCCATCCAGGCTGTGACATCACATTGAGTAGAATCCCCTGTGCCACACAGTAGCTTCTTGCCGGTCATTGGTGGCAGGAAGAATTACCATACTTTCTCCCTGATGGACAGCTTTGTTTGCAACCATGAAAATTCTTAACATCAAAATTTTTAAGTAGAGAAGCATGGAAGGCAGAGCAGACAGTAATGGGGTCCTCAAAGAGGTAGGGACACAACGCCAGGCACAGAGATAGAAAGTGATGGCCAGCGACAGAGTTCAGCGGGATCATCAGTAGCTCCCTGTGGTGGCAGCGGCGGTGGTGGTGAAGATGGTGGTAGAAGTAGCATTCATGATTGGCCTTGAAGGAAGGGGAACATTTTGAAAAAGTGGAGGTGGCAGGAAAGAGGTTACCTTAGGGTGCCTAAAACTGGAGATAGCTCTGTGGAGTGAGGAGATAATGAAAAAATCTGCCTATTAATTTTTCATGTCTTTTAATATATGCCTTGATTCTGTTACATGAAGGCAGGCCAGAGAGTCTAAGAGGCAAATACCCTATTTGTCAACAAAAGTATTTCTAGGCATTTGTCAGGAGAGCTTCCAGCACCCAAGTGCTTGCAGTTCTTTTGTCTGTACCTTCAGATTCTAGACCTGCCCTTCTCAGCAGGGAAGCCACCACCACATGTGGCTTGAGCCCTGGAAATGTGGTTGGTGGTCCTGATATGTGCTGTCAATGTGAGACACACATTAGATTTTGAGAATGTAGTAAGAAAGTTCAGTTCAGTTCAGTCACTCAGTCATGTCCAACTCTTTGTGACTCCATGGACTGCAGCACGCCAGGCTTCCCTGTCCATCACCAACTCTCGGAGCTTACTCAAACTCATGTCCATCAAGTCAGTGATGCCTTCCAACCGTCTCATCCTCTGTCATCCCCTTCTCCTCCCACCTCCAAATTTTCCCAGCATCAGGGTCTTTTCTAGTGAGTTTGCATCAGGTGGCCAAAGTATTGGAGTTTCAGCTTCAACATCAGTCCTTCCAATGAATATTCAAAGGACTGATTTCCTTTTGGATGGATTGATTGGATCTCAAGAGTCTCAAGACTCTCAAGAGTCTTCACCAACACCACAGTTCAAAAGCATCAATTCTTTGGTGCTCAGCTTTCTTTATAGTCCAACTCTCACATCCATACATGACCACTGGAAAAACCATAGCTTTGACTAGACAGACCTTTGTTGGGAAAGTAATGTCTCTGCTTTTGAATATGTTGTCTAGGTTCGCTCTGTGGCTAGGTTACATGCATGGTTCTCTGAGCTTCAGATTTTTCATCTGCATAGCGAGGATGTTGGATCAGATGTTTTCCATTTAAAAATTCTATAATTCTAATTTGGAATCTACTGTTGTTAACAACTTTTTTCTGGGTTCTGCTGAAAGGTCTCTGTTGTCCCTTTACCAATGCAGAAAATGTTAGGATTATTTCCTTTTATTGCTGGTCCTTTAGTAATTCTTGGAGTGGAAAAACTTCAGAGTTCTGATAGATTAAGGAGACCTTACTCTCTCTCTCTCTCTCTCCTTGGTCTGCTGGCCTGTCTAGGCTTGTTTGAACATGCTCCTGAGCTGGGTGACTGAGGTAACTGGTACAGGTATCAGAGAGCTAGAACGAAGAGTTATGTTTCTTTGGTTCATTACTGTTAAGACCACTTTCAAATACACCATGCATAGTGATCCCACACACTATATTTAGACACTAGGTCCATAAAAACAGAATCTGCTCTGCCTTTTCCCTTTTGGCTCTACAATATTATTAACACAAATCAGTCATGTCTTTGTCCATATCTTTCTCCAGTAGTTTATCCTCCTATACATTGTCCAACCAGCTATTAAAATATCTGAAATATCAGGCTAGCTAGTTTCCAGAACACACATGTGTAAGACTTGGTTTTTATCCCTGAGGAACTCCTGATAAAGACCAATAAGGTGAAGACACAGTACCTGGGGTCTTGAGAGGGACTTTCAGTTTGGGGTGGATACAGATGAGGAAAGAAGGTCGCTGGATGAGCACACTCAGGTGATGAAACGTTGAGTTTCTGAGAGTCTTTGATATTTCAAAGTGAAACAAGGTCTTAGTTAACTAAAGAAAGTGAAAGTAAAGTCACTCAGTCGTATCTGACTCTTTGCGACCCCATGGACTGTAGCCTCCCACGCTCCTCTGTCCATGGGATTTTCCAGGCAAGACTACTGGAGTGGGTTGCCATTTCCTTTTCCAAAGGATCTTCCTGACCCAGGGATTGAACCCTGGTCTCCTGCATTGTAGGCAGACACTTTATCGTCTGAGCCACCAGGAAAGTCTTAGTTAACTAGCAACATCTCAAATAAAGTCTTCCCTGTAAATATATAAAGTCCATTTAATGGAACAGCAATGCCTGGAGGCAAGTGTATTGCTATACCGAAATCCTCTCTCATGATGCCAGTTATAATGTATGTTTTTCCATTGAATTTATTTTTCTGTAGTAATGAACCTTTATAACATGTTACAATTTGAAAAAGTAACAATATGGAAAGGAGGTTATATAAAAGCAAAGTTTTACTGGTTTGAAAAGCAAGAGCACTAGAGAGGGAAAATCCTTTGAAGTCTGGAGTTAACTTAGATTCAGGCACTTGCAATAAAGTAACCCTTAATAAAATCTTGATTTTTCTCTCCAAAGTGTGGGTGAATAAAATATATCTGCAGAGATATTTTTGGGTAGCCAGCACTTCTTGGCTTTTGATTTGAGGTTTGTAGGAATCCCCAAATGATAGGGTACTAAATTGGCTCAAATTGAAATTTCAGATAATTGGACTGATTTTGAGCCTAGCATTGCTAACAATATCTAACATATACTGTGGGAAATTTATTTCATAGTAAACAAAACAAAATAGAGCACTCACTTCTGTGCCTATACTTAAGAGATACTTGCAGATTCTTTACCATCTGAGCTATCAGGGAAGCCTTATTAAATATATATAAAATATAAATCTGCATCTTCATATGTTAAATACCAGTAATGTACATTTTTGAAAGAGGAAACTTTTGGGACTTCCCAGGTGGTGCAGTGGGTAAGAATCCGCCTGCCAATGCAGTAGACACACGTTCGAACCCTGATTTGGGGAAGATTCCACATGCTGCAGAGCAGCTAAGCCCATGTGCCACAACTACTGAATCTGTGAGTTGCAACTACTGATGCCTGCATGCCTAAAGCTTGTGCTCCACCAGAAGAGTAGCCATAGCAATGAGAAGCCCTCAAACTACAAAGAATAGTCCTACTCTCTGCAACTAGAAAAAGCCAGTACAAAGCAACAAGGACCCAGTGCAGCCAAATAATTAATTAAAAAAGAGAAACTTTTGAATGTATTTAACACTGAAATTCAGATATTCATACTATCAGTCCAGTTCAGTCACTCAGTTATGTCTGACTCTTTGTGACCCCATGGACTGCAGCATGCCAGGCTTTCCTGTCCATCACCGGCTCCCAGAGCTTATTCAAACTCTTGTCCATAGAGTCTGTGATGCCATCCACCAAACTATCTCATCCTTTGTCATCCCCTTCTCTTCCTGCCTTCAATCTTTCCCAGCATCAGGGTCTCTTCCAATGAGTCAGTTCTTCACATCAGGTGGCCAAAGTATTGGAGTTTCAGCTTCAGCATCAGTCCTTCCGATGAATATTCAGGATTAATTTTCTATATGATGGACTGGTTTGATCTCCTTGCAGTTCAAGGGACTCTTGAGTCTTCTCCAACATCACAGTTCAAAAGCATCAATTCTTCGGCACTCAACTTTCTTTATAGTCCAACTCTCACATCCATACACAACTACTGGAAAAGCCATAGCTTTGACTATACAGACCTTTGTCAGCAAAGTAATGTTTCTGCTTTTTAATATGCTGTCTAGGTTGGTCATAGTTTTTCTTCCAGGAACTAGCATCTTTTAGAACCAGTAGTACTTTTATAACAGAAGTGAAAAGTAAATATTGGAAGTTTGTACCCTCTTAAGATCCAACCAGTCCATTCTGAAGGAGATCAGCCCTGGGATTTCTTTGTAGGGAATGATGCTGAAGCTGAAACTCCAGTACTTTGGCCACGTCATGCGAAGAGTTGACTCATTGGAAAAGACTCTGATGCTGGGAGGGATTGGGTGCAGGAGGAGAAGGGGACGCCAGAGGATGAGATGGCTGGATGGCATCACTGACTCTACAGACATGAGTCTGAGTGAACTCCAGGAGTTGGTGATGGACAGGGAGGCCTGGCATGCTGCGATTCATGGGGTTGCAAAGAGTCGGACATGACTGAGTGACTGAACTGAACTGAAGTTACCTTTAGTAATATCTTGATTTTTTTTTTTCCCTCAGAGTGTGGGTAAATAAAATATACCTGCAGAAGTATTTTTGAGTAACTAGCACTTCTTGGCTTTTAATTTGAGGTTTGAGGGAACCTAATCTGATAGACAAATCTACATGTGAAATGAAAATAAGGATATTTCTAGGGACACTTGTCCATGTGCAGTTCTAGCCATATAAATACAGGTGTTGATCATTTTCCCTGGGGGTTGGAGGTTGAAGAGAGGCACACAGTAGCTATAGTGATGGCAGCAATGTTTATGTAGAGGGTTGAACTTATTAACAACAGGAGCAGCATGATAACTGTTGCCTGGAAATCAGCTTTTGGTTGGAGCAGTGATGAGTTCTCTGTATGTCTGTTTCTTTTTTCTCTGATGTGATGCCCCAGAGTACTGTGTATTTTAGTTTCTGTAATTAGAATTCAGTTCAGTTCAGTTGTTCAGTTGTGTCTGACTCTTTGCCACCCCATGGACTGTACACGCCAGGCTTCCCTGTCCATCACCAATTTCTGGAGTTTACTAAACTCATGTCCATTGAGTCGGTGACGCCGTCCAACCATCTCATCCTCTGTCGTCTCCTTCTCCTCCTACCCTCAGTCTTTCCCAGCATCAGGGTCTTTTCAAATGAGTCAACTCTTTGGATCACGTGGCCAAATTATTGGAGTTTCAGCTTCAACATCAATCCTTCCAATGAATATTCAGGACAGATTTCCTTTAAGATGGGCTGGTTGGATCTCCTTGCAGTCCAAGGGACTCTCAAGATTCTTCATCAACGCCACAGTTGAAAAGCATCAATTCTTCGGTGCTCAGCTTTCTTCACAGTCCAACTCTCACATCCATACATGACCACTGGAAAAACTATAGCCTTGACTAGACGGACCTTTGTTGGCAAAGTAATGTCTCTGTTTTTTAATATGCTGTCTAGGTTGGTCATAACTTTTCTTCCAAGAAGTAAGCATCTTTTAATTTCATGGCTACAATCACCATCTGTAGTGATTTTGGAGTCCCCAAAAATAAAGTCTGACACTGTTTCCACTGTTTCCCCATCTATTTCCCATGAAGTGATGGGACCAGATGCCATGATCTTAGAATTGGTTTAGTATAAAAAAAGTTATTAAAAATTTTTGATGTCATTTCTGGGTATACATTCTGGATGTCATTTCTGATCTCTAAGTTTGGAGATCACTAATATGGAGCTTTGCTGATGTGCTGGTGTCTGGTGATAGAGATACCCAGCTGGTTTGTAAGGATTGTGTGTGTGTGTACAAATAATTGATATACTACTTAGCCTTGACAGCTCAAATAGCTGCCCTTTATTCACCTGTAAGTAGAATAACATGGTTGTTTATTACCATGCTTATGGTAATAGAATAACTCACTATAAACTATAAATGGAAATAATAATAAGTGGAAAAACTCACTATACACTATAAATTCAAGTTATTATCTATTAGTCATCAATCTGGATAATGAGGCATAACGTTTATTTAATAATTCACTCATATGTTCAATATTTGTGTTTAAATTTTAAATTTATTTATTATTTTTGACTGTGCTGGGTCTTCATTGCTGTGTGGGCTTTTCTCTGGTCGGAGAGAGTGAGGGCTACTCTCGAGTTGTGGCGCATGGGCTTTTCCTTGCAGTGGCTTCTCCTATTGCTGCTCCTGGGCTCTAGAGCATAGGCCCAGTTGTTGTGGTGCACGGGCTCAGTTGCTCCAGAGCATGTGGGATCTTCCCGGGCCAGGGATGGAACCCATGTCTCCTGCATTGGCAGGCGATTCTTTACCACTGAGCCACCGTGGAAGCCCCAGTATTTGCTTAATAAATGTTTTTTGAGTGCCTGCTATAGGGCAGGCAGGATATGAGAGGTACTAGAGATGGAGAAGGCAATGGCACCCCACTCCAGTACTCTTGCCTGGAAAATCCCATGGATGGAGGAGCCTGGTAGGCTGCAGTCCATGGGGTCGCTAAGAGTCGGGCACGACTGAGCGACTTCACTTTCACTCTTCACTTTCATGCATTGGAGGAGGAAATGGCAACCCACTCCAGTGTTCTTGCCTGGAGAATCCCAGGGACAGGGGAGCCTGGAGGGCTGCCGTCTGTGGGGTCACACAGAGTCGGACATGATTGAAGTGACTTAGCAGCAGCAGCAGCAGAGATGTAGCAGTGAACAAGACAGAAAATGGTGCTGAGCTTGATAGATAATAAACTCGTCAACAAAAGTGCAAGTTACAGATAATAGTAAGTGATGGGAAAGTCATACATGTGATGAGAGAAACTCTGTGAGTGATGGGAGGGGCTGGTGGGGTGTCTTTTAGGTTAAGATGATCAGCGAAGTCTAAGGAGGCAACAATTGAAATGAGACCTGAAAGAATAAAGGAACCAGACTTTCAACGCAAAAATGTTTTCACTTAGTCAGTGGTGTATACTCAGAACTGAGGTGGTTCTGCTCTGTGTGATGCCACTTGTGTGTGAGGGTGATATTCTCAATTGACTCAGGAACCAATGAGGAAAGATAGTAACCTGGCCCTTGAGCATAGCCTTGGAGCCCCCTGTTAGGTCAGATGTTAAGCCCTTAATTGCTGGGTGGCTGGGAGGTGCAGTGGGATCTTGTGAGGGACTGGTTTGGCACTCAGATGCCTCGGGGGCCACAACCATTTCCCTACAGTTTGGGAGTGTTTCAGTATTTAAATGAGAAGCATGACGCATGTGAGGGCTGGTCATCAGCTATGCTTTTGTAACTTTATGATCCAAGGAATTTTAACAATTAACCAATTGCAGTTGCAGATCATTTTAAAAATTCTGGCCACTTCATATAGTTGAGTAGAGAAAAAGAAGGGTTAAACTCCTGCTTTCAATGTTGGCTGCCATGATTCTATACTCTGGGTCACATTTTGAGTAGGTAGCAGCCTGAATGTATTCTTCGCAAGAAGGTAACCAACCTCATGTTCCATATTTCCTTTTTAACTAGGCGGCATCATTGTCCACACCTCCCTACCAAGATTTATGATAAAACAGAGAAACCATGTCTTCTCTCCGAATATACCGAGAACTACCCTGTCTATCACTCTTACCTGCCCAGAGAGTCCTTCAAGCCCAAGATGGATTACCAGAGAGCGTGCACGCCGATGGAAGGCCTGACCACATCAAGGTGAGGGCATGGTGTGAATGTATGAGTGCACAGCACTGATGGAGTAATGTACATTAACCTAATGTTCAATATTACATTAATGTGCACTATCAATACATGCTATTAACGCCTTAATGTTAATTTACTCAGAGAATCTCTGAAAGAAAATCCTGCATTTATTAGCCAGTTTAGTTTTCCCCATCCCTCTTTTAGTGAGCCAGGATTCTTGCTTGGGGCTGGGTCAGGGGTGGGGCCATGGGGCAGGAATTGCAAATTGACCTACATGGAAAGGCTTAAAATATTGAAGGGAAATAATAACTTGAAAGGGGTGAGGTCTGCTGCAGAAAAAGGAGTTTTGGGCTTTTGCACATGAGCTCTAGTTCAGCTTGGGTGGTGGTAGTGATGTTGGTAGTGGTGAAAGAGAACTTGAGTGTTTTTGAAGTTATGCTATAGATTTTGAATTGAGGTCCCCTTGAACATACATCAAGAATATAAACAAAGAATATTTCCTTTTAAATTACTCCTGACTTAGAAACTCTGATTCTTGAGGTCCAGCCCTGTACAGAGACTGAGCCCTGTGGCTCAACATATCAGGGCCACAGGGTTATCTGTATTGAGGGGGTGGGGACACGTGGTCAATCTCAGGATTGTTCTACACATTGCGTTGCAAGGCTCTCACAGAATCGGGCTGTTGACAACTCATTGAGTGACATCTGACCTGTGACTGATGACCCAGAGGAGTACTAACACCTTGGAGTTACTTGGGTGGTGTTTCAGGTTATATAGCTTAGTCCCCAGATAAGACCTGAGAGCTGGATGCCTTCTCTGCCTCTGATGATCCTCATCCCTAAGGGGCAGCACTGCTGTGCAGTGGAGATGAAATAGTCCTAGTATGATGCCCACATATTATAGGTTTTCAAGATCTGGTAAATTTTCTTCCTATTGCATGCTGCCCCTACCTTTGCTTTGCAATTTTGTGCTTTTCTGATAAAGGTCCCAGATGGCCCAGACTAAGCAGAACACCATTCCTTCTGCCTCCGGGTTTCCTCCAGGATAGGCCCGGAAACATCCTGTTGAGAACATGGGTTGTAGGCATGCACTAAATGCTGCTTATCTTGTATATCCAAAGGAAGAAGTCCATGTCTGGGTGATGGGGTAGAAAAGACCCACAAGGCAAGGTCAAAGCTAAGTGATCCCTGGACTTAGTGGGAACTGGTGGACAGAGGCAGTTTGAGAATGGGAGAGAGTCAAGGGTCCTGTCTGATTCTTGAATCAGGCCATCTTTATGCTGAGTAGTTGTATTAAATGATTTGATTTAAGCACAGGGTTTCTGGGTCCTGATTCATGAAAAAAAAAATGTAATTTATGCAACCTGCTTACTAAACAACATAAACCTTAAGGTTTGGGCTTCATTTTACCAAGAAAACAGCATCCTTTGTTTCTAAGACTCTAAAGACCTCAACAAGAGAGAGAAGTGGAACATTCTCAAATGTTGCTTTTCATTTGAAAAATCTACGGTTGATACTCATGAAAAGAACTAGGCTTGTGTATAACAGACATGTAGTTGGTAGGAAAAGATAAGAGCAGTATGGAGAAATGGCTTGTGAATATCACATTTGGTTTTAAGATGCTAGTCTTCACTTCTCTTTATACCCAAGTATAAAGAGTGCCTCATGGAATGTAGAGTGCAGAGTGGCTTCAGATATTGTCCTGGAAATATTTGAATCCTTGGAGGGCTGGATGTTGAAGGATGCTTTTTGTTTGTTAGCCACAAGCTCAGGAGAATGAGGACAAACGTTTTCTCTGGAGCAGTAGCCCTGCCCCATGCCTGAGCTACGAGCCCCCAGTGGAACCCTACACTGCCTCTGTCCTCCCCATCATGCCCCCCTCCCCCATATGCTCTCCTTCTTTGCAAAACAAAAACTAGCCCTTTGACCTGTTCTAAATTATCCTTGCCTGTGTCACTTACAACAATAAACATATCACCCAGAAATCCTCTCTGTCCCTGCCAAGGCCAGAATAATACAATCATTCATGTTAAGATGTGGCCAAAGCGGAGGAATGCAGGTAGTAAAAGAATTTCCAAAACAACTTATTAATGATCATAAAGACCTTAAAAGCAAGAAGTGGCAGGATCATGGTTAACCATGGGAAGGAAAAAGAACAGAAATATCTCTCTCCTCTCCTTTATTTTCTTCCCCAGAAAGAGGACTAAGGTGGAGATGAGCAGAAGGCATCTCTTCTCTCTCCTATCCCTCAGTTTCATCACTTCTCAGTCTCATGCTTGCCCTGCTGGGCACATTTTTGTAGAATGAAAAAAACAAACAAAATAACCATGCCACTATCAGGATGCCTTTTTTTTTTTAGCTTTGGTGGGATTTTACTGACATAAATCAATAAAAATCAAGATTTTACTAACCATCTTTTCTGAACCTTGTAAACTCAGCAGAGACTCTGGTCCATGTCTCTGAATACATAAAACTATTCCCCACAGGGAAATGTGGAGATGTTGTCATCTAGGTGCTCCACCAGAGGTTGGTGAGGAAGGGGTGGGTCAGCCTTGTGTCTGCACACCTCTGCGTCTGTGAAGGTTGTCATCCTTCTGCTCTTGGAATCTGGTGGTCAGAATGTCCGGCCCACTTTGCTATGTAAAGGCAGACCTGGCTTTGTTTCTGAAGCTGGACCTGGGACTGCTTGACATGCCACCTGCTGCATGACAAAGTCATATGGCCCGAGGCTTGGCTGGGTCTGGTGATGAAGCCCAGACACAAAAAACACCTGGTTTCTAGAACAGTTATCATCCCAGCATGAGGCATGATTGCAGCTGCACACCACTCTTACTGACTGTAAATCTTGGGGATTTACAGCAGGTGCCATGAGGCGAATCTTCGTTTTTGCTTTTCAGCCCTTCTTGATATTGAGTAGTTTCTTGCAGCCCTTTGGTAATTCTCTCACAGAGGATCTGCCTTTAGTCTGGATAGACCTGAGATCAATTTATGAAAAAAAGGTTTGTACTTCAAGCGTTGTTTCCTCTTAGGCATGTCACCATGTTACACACTTGGGCCGCACTTTTGGACATTGTTTTGTTGGCTAAGGGAGATCCCTGGAGATGAGCAAAGTGAATAGCCTCAGAAGAAAGAGGTGGGTCTTCAAGGTGGTATTAGACCTTTATTCTAAAGGGAGTGGGGCTGTGGGTAGGGGGAGATAGAGGTGCAAGGGGGTGGGTGAAATTGGGTTCACATGATGAATTTGGCTGCAGGGAAAAGGGTAGGAAGTGGTACGGATTCCTTTGTTTACCGACAAGACTCCTTAGCAAGTGGAAGAGTAAAGAGAAAGAGCTAAAAGGGAAAGATCTTATGTTTACTTATTTTTGATAGCACTGAGTCTTTGTTGCTGTGTGCAGGCTTTTTCTAGTTGCAGAGACCGGGGGCTACTCTCTAGCTGTGGTGCATGGGTTCTCATTGTGGTGGCTTCTCTTGCTGTGGACACAGGCTCTAGGCCCATAGGCTCAGTGGTTGTAGCACCTGGACCTAGTTGTTCCGTGGCATGTGGAATCTTCCTGGACCAGGGCTCTAACCCATGTCCCCTGCACTAGCAGGTAGATTCTTATCCACTGTGCCATCAGGGAAGTCCGGGGCAGGGCTTTTGGAATCTGTTCCAAAAAGCCAGGAGAGAAGCAGTAAAGTTGGTTGTAGGCTTGTGTCTTTTCCTACCTATTGAATATTACACACTTCCTGTTCAAATATGTATTTCTTTACTCAGAGTTATCCCAATGGGGATACACTTTCTCACTTCTATAGACAAAAGATATTGCAAAGTTCCAAAGAATAGAAAGGAGAGATAAGAAAGCCTTCCTCAGTGAACAGTGCAAAGAAATAGAAGAAAACAATAGAATGGGAAAGACTAGAGATCTCTTCAAGAAAATTAGAGATACCAAGGGAACATTTCATGAAAGATGGACACAAAAAAGGACAGAAATGGTATGGACTTAACAGAAGCAGAAGATATTAAGAAAAAGTGACAAGAATACACAGAAGAGCTATGCAAAGAAATCTTTATGACCACCATGGTGTGATCACTCACCTAGAGCCAGAATTCCTGGAATCACTACATACAAAGCTAGTGGAGGTGATGGAATTCCAGTAGCATTATTTCAAATCCTGAAAGATGATGCTGTGAAAGTGCTGCACTCAATATGCCAGCAAATTTGGAAAACTCAGCAGTGGCCACAGGACTGGAAAAGGTCAGTTTTCATTCCAATCCCAAAGAAAGGCAATGCCAAAGAATGCTCAAACTACCGCACAATTGTGCTCATCTCACACACTAGTAAAGTAATACTAAAAATTCTCCAACCAGGCTTCAGCAATATGTGAACCGTGAACTTCCAGATGTTCAACCTGGATTTAGAAAAGGCAGAGGAACCAGAGATCAAATTGCCAACATCCGCTGGATCATGGAAAAAGCAAGAGAGTTCCAGAAAAACATCTATTTTTGCTTTATTGACTATGCCAAAGCCTTTGACTGTGTGGATCACAAAAAACTGTGGAAAATTCTGAAAGAGATGGGAATACCAGACCACCTGACCTGTCTCTTGAGAAATCTGTATGCACGCCAGGAAGCAACAGTTAGAACTGGACATGGAACAACAGACTGGTTCCAAATAGGAAAAGGAGTACGTCAAGGCTGTATATTGTCACCCTGCTTATTTAACTTATTTGCAAAGTACATCATGAGAAACGCTGGACTGGAAGAAGCACAAGCTGGAATCAAGATTGCTGGGAGAAATATCAATAAGCTCAGATATGCAGATGACACCACCCTTATGGCAGAAAGTGAAGAAGAACTAAAGAGCCTCTTGATGAAAGTGAAAGAGGAGAGTGAAAAAGCTGGCTTTAAAGCTCAGCATTCAGCAAACTAAGATCATGACATCTGGTCCCATCACTTCATGGGAAATAGATGGGGAAACAGTGGAAAGTGTCAGACTTTATTTTTGGGGGCTCCAAAATCACTGCAGATGGTGACTGCAGCCATGAAATTAAAAGATGCTTGCTTCTTAGAAGGAAAGTTATGACCAACCTAGATAGCATATTGAAAAGCAGAGACATTATTTTGCCAACAAAGGTCCGTCTAGTCAAGGCTATGGTTTTTCCAGTGGTCATGTATGGATGTGAGAGTTGGACTGTGAAGAAAGCTGAGCATTGAAGAATTGATGCTTTTGAACTGTGGTGTTGGAGAAGACTCTTGAGAGTCCCTTGGAATGCAAGGAGATCCAACCACTCTATCCTAAAGGAGATCAGTCCTGGGTGTTCATTAGAAGGACTGATGTTGAAGCTGAAACTCCAATACTTTGGCCACCTGATGTGAAGAACTGACTCATTTGAAAAGACCTTGGTGCTGGGAAAGATTGAGGGCAGGAGGACAAGGGGACGACAGAGGATGAGATGGTTGGATGGCATCACTGACTCGATGGACATGGGTTTGGGTGGACTCCGGGAGTTGGTGATGGACAGGGAGGCCTGGTGTGCTGCGATTCATGGGGTTGCAAAGAGTCGGACATGACTGAGCGACTGAGCTGAACTGTCAGCAAATCTGGATGACCCAGGAGTGGCCACAGGACTGGAAAAGGTCAGTCCTCATTATACTTCCCAAGAAGGGTAGTACCAAAGAATGTGCTAACCACTGGACATTGCACTCATTTCCTAGGCTAGTACTACTACTACTAAGTCGCTTCAGTCGTGTCTGACTCTGTGCAACCCCATAGACAGCAGCCCACCAGGCTCCCCCGTCCCTGGGATTCTCCAGGCTAGGATAGTAAGGTCATGCTTAAAATCTTGCGTGCTAGACTTCAGCATAATGTGAACCAAGAGCTTCTAGATGTCCAAGATGGGTTTAGAAAAGGAAGAGGAACTGGAGATCAAACTGCCAGCATTTGCAATTTTTTTTATAGAAAAAGCAAGGAAATTTCAGAAAAACATCTGTCTCTTTCATCGACTACACTAAAGCCTTTGACTGTGTGGATCATGGCAAACTGTGGAAAGCTCTTAAAGAGATGGAAATTCCAGACCATCCTACCTGTCTCCTGAGAAACCTGTATATAGGTCAAGAAGCAACAGTTAGAGCTTGATATGGAACAATTGATTGGTTCAAGATCAAGAAAGGAGTATGAAAGGGCTGTCTGCTGTTACCCTGTTTGTTTAACCTATATGCTGAGCACATTATGAGAAATGCTGGGCAGGATGAGTTACAAGCTGAAATCAAGATAGGCAGGAGAAACATGAACAACCTCAGTTATGTGGATGATACTCTAATGGCAGAAAGCAAAGAGGAACTAAAGAGCCTCTTGATGAGGGTGAAGGAGGAGAGTGAAAGAGCCAACTTAAGACTAAGAATTAAAAAAACTAAGATTATGGCATTCGACCCCATTACTGGATGGCAAATTGAAGGGGAAAAGGTAGAAGTAGTGACCAATTTCCTATTCTTGAGCTCCAAAATCCCTGCAGATGGTGTCTGTAGCCATGCCATCAGAAGATGATTGCTTCTTGGCAGAAAAGTTATGACAAACCTAGACAGTGTGTTGAAAAGTAGAGACATTACGCTGCTGACAATGATCGTATAGTCAAGGCTGTGGTCTTCCCAGTAGTCACACACAGTTGTGAGAGCTGAACCATAAAGAAGGCAGAACACCAAAGAATTGATGCTTTTGAACTGTGGTGCTGGAGAAGAGTCTTGAAAGCCCCTTAGACAGCTAGGAGATTAGCCCTGAATACTCATGAAAGGACTGATGCCGAAACTCCAGTATTTTGGTCATCTGACGCGAACACGACTCATTAGAAAAGTCCCTGATGCTGGGAAAGATCGACGGCAGAAGGAGAAGAGGTCATCAGAGGATGAGATGACTGGATGACATCACTGATGCAATGAACATGAACTTGGGCAAACTCCAGGAGATGGTGAGGGACAGGGAGGCCTGGCTGCCTCCCTGGGGTCGCAAAGAGTTAGACACGACTGGGCGACTGAACAACATTTCTCTAGAGGGGTCTTCCCTGGTGACTCAGCAATAAAGAATCTGCCTGCTAATGCAGGAGACATGGATTCGATCCCTGATTGGAGAAAACCTCACATGCCTCGGAACATAACCTGCAGTTATATTGTGGTTAGTGATAGGTTTCAGTAAATGTTCTGAACATAAAAACATAATGAGGAAACATATAATTTTAATCCAATTCACTCTAAAGCCACAGTAAATATTTTTGGGTGGAGGATAAATGACTTAAACTTTAAGCTTCTTTCCTCTCTTGGAGGTAGATCACTGCCCCGCTCCCCAAGATAATTTGTCTTGGTTATAACTAATCAGTAAATTCAATCCACAGATATTCTTTCACAAACTAACTTGAATTTTGCTAAAGATTGGACAGGATTTAGCAACTAACCAACAATGATAACTTTCTAGAGGAGAGATGCGGAGTGGACTGCAATGAGGGTTGTTTATTGTTTTTCTTTGAAAATGGGGAAGACTGAAGAATGTTTAAATACTGACAGAAAGCAGCCAGTAAGAGGAAAAGGTGAAACCACTGATCCTTGAGAAAGAGGGAGGAGATTTAGGGTGGGGTGAAAGGATTGCCTTTGGGCCAAGAGGAGGAGCTTGGTTTTTTCCCTGAATTGAAGTGTAGTTGATGTATACTATTATATAGGTTATAAGTGTACAATGTAGTGATTCACAACTTTTTAAAAAGAATTCTCTGTTTGTCTGGCTGCACTCTCTCTTCCTTGCTGTGCTTAGCTTTTCTCTGGCTGTAGTGAGCGGGGTCTGCTCTCTGGCTGTGGTGAGCCGCCTTCTTGTTGCAGTGGCTTCTCTTGCTGCGGAGCGCAGGCTCTAGAGTGCGGGCCCAGCAGTTGTGGCACACGGGCTTAGTTGCTCCAAGGCATGTGAAATCTTCCAGGATCAGGGACAGACCTGTGTCCCCTGCATCGCAAGGCAGATTCTTAACCGCTGGACCACCAGGGAAGCGTGAGTCACAACTTTTAAAGGTTATACTTCATTATAGCTATTGTAAAATATTAGCTTTACTGTATTGTACAGTATACCCTTGTAGATTTCTATGCATAATAGTTTATGCCTCTTAATCCCTTACTTTTTATTTATAATGCAATCCTCTACTTTTTATTTATATTGCCCCTCCCTCTTTCTCACCACTGGTAACCACTGGTTTGAGTCTGCTTCTTTTTTCTTACGTCCACTAGTTTGTTGTATTTTTTAGGTTCTACATGTAAGTGATATCACACAGTATTTCTCTTTTTCTGTTTTATTTCTCTTAGAATAATAGCCTCCAAGTCTGTCCATGTTATTGCAAACAGCAAAACTTTATTCTTTTTTATGTCTGAGTAGTAGTCCATTGTGTGTGGTGTGTGTGTGTGTGTGTATCAGAAAAGGCGTGGTATACCCCCACCACACAATTTCTGCTCATTAGTTAATGAACACTTCGGTTGCTTCCACATCTTGCCAGTTGTTTAAGTAGTACCGCAATGAACCTAGAAGTGCATGTATCATTTTGAATTAGGGATTTTGTTTCTTTCAGATGTATACCCAGGAGTGGAATTGCTGGGCCATATGGTAGTTCTGTTTTTAGCTTTCTGAGAAGCCTTCATACCTTTTTCCACAGTGGCTGCACCAATTTACATTCCTACCAACAGTGTACGAGAGCTTGCTTTATTCTACTTCCTCTCAAACATTTGTTATTTGTGTTCTTTTTGATAATAGTCATTCTGACAGGTCTGACGTGATATCTCATTGTGGTTTTTATTTGTGTTTTCCTGATCATTAGCAATGTTGAGCATATTTCTCTGTGCCTGTTGGCCATCTGCTTGTCTTCTTTGGAAAAATTTTGACTGTTCAGCTCTTCTGTTTTATAATCAATTTTTTTTCTGTTGTATGAGCTGTTTATATATGTTGGATATTAACCCCTTACTGCTCATATCATTTGCAAATATTTTCTCCCTTATTGTAGGTTGTCTTTTCTTTTCATTGAACTGTATACAAGCTTTCAACTTTAATTAGGTCCCATTTGTTTATTTCTGTTTTTATTTCCTTTGCTTTAGGAGAGATTGAAAACAGGTTGAAAAAAACTATTGGTATGATTTATGTCAGAGTATTCTGTTTTCTTCTAGGATGTTACAGTTTCTGGTCTTACATTTAGGTCTTTAATCCATTTTGAGTTTATTTTTGTATGTATTGTTAGAGAATGTTCTAAGTTCATTCTTTTGCATGTGTGTGTCCAGTTTTCCCAGTACCACTTACTGAAGAGACTGTCTTTTCTTCATTGTATATATCCTGGGTTCCTTTGTTGTAGATTAATTGATCATAAGTGCATGGGTTAATTTCTGGGCAGGAGCTCTTAAAATTATTTCTGCTTATTAATATGATCAACTGTTTGGGCATATTAACAAATTCTGAAGTTTGCACAGCTAAACATTAAAAATAGGGACTTCCTGGCAGTCCAGTGGTTAAGACTCTACTTTTCCAGTGTGGGGGCTACAGGTTTGATCCCTGGTTGGGATCCCACATGCAAATTGGGATGGCTAGATTAAAAAAAAATTCTCTAGCATGCCAAGTTTATACAAATATTAAGCATTTTTTAAAAATTAAAAATAGATTGAACAAAGTATTGTGTAGCTCTTTTATCATAATGAAAATATCCTTTTCCCTGTTCCAGGCTCATGACCCTGGTTAGCTGTTATATTATAGTTTTTTCCTTTTGCCAGACTCATGTCAAATGCCTTCCTTTAACTTTGCCTAATAATGGGAAGTCAAATTGTTTTGGCTTCCCAGCAGGTTCTCTTTAACCTTTACTTAACTCAGAGTTTAACTCAGGGCTTTCCGTACTAGATAACTTTTATGACTATGCACCTAAAAGAAACTTAACATCTTTGACCATTTTTTTTCTTGGTTCAGAGTCAAAGTGGGCACAGGAGCTAGGAAATGTACCCCAGGAAGAGAAGGGAGTATTATTTAAAAAAAAAACCAACCTACTAAATTTGAGCAATTTCTGGGAAGGATAAAATATTTTTCTTTTATGTGAACTTAAAGGCTGTAAGATTATGAGAGGTTGGGGACCTGCAATTATGTTGCAGTTAACGATAGATTTCAGTAAATGTTCTGAACATAAAAACAGAATGAGGAAACGTATAAATTCTGATTCAATTCATTCTTAAGCCATGATAAATAATTTTGGGTCGAGGATAAATGAATTAAAGTTTAAGCTACTTTCCTCTCTTCAGGGGTAGATCATTGCCCCCCTCCCCAAGATTGTTTGTCTTGGTTATAACTGATCAGTAAATTCAATCCATTGATGTTGTTTCATAAACTGTCTTGAATTTTGTGTTGGAGAGGAAGATTCAGTTAACAATTTCGTTCGTCAAACATGGTAAATGAGGATTTTGCTGCATCACCTTTTGCTATTGAGAAACCAGCTTCAGGAAAAGTCCATGAATTGGTGAAGTTAGTTGTAGGCAGTCACCTGTGCTTTTCTGTTTAAAAATTTGTTTTTGGCTGTGTTGGGTCTTCATTGCCATGCACAGGCTTTCTCTTGTTGCAGAGCACGGGCTCTAGAAAGCAAGGGCTTCAGTTAGGCATGGCGCATGGGCTTAGCTGCTGAGGCATGTAGAATCTTCCTGGACCAGGGATTGAACCTGTACTCTCTGTGTTACCAGGTGGATTCTTATCCACTGTGCCACCAGGGAAGTCCTGTTTTTTTTTTTTTGCCTCTTGTAGCAGCAGGAAATGGGGGCATTAAGTACATTTTAGTTATCATAGAGCCTGGCAGCCCTTGTAGGAAGGTTTTCACAGCACCTCTGAAGGGAAGTTGGTTCCCTCAGTAGAAGTATCAGCAGAAGAGAATGTCTCGTGTCCTGTGTGCAGGTTCCAGGGTGCGATGGGCCCATGGCAGGAAGGCACCCCTGGCTGCTCTGGGCTTGGGAGGGCTCTGCAGGGCAGAGTGGGCATTCAGCTTTGTTCCTCATCACCTGCCGCCTGGTATCTTCTGATACACGTTCTTGGAAGCGAACAGGGCTGAACTCTTGGGTAGCCATCAGTGAACACAGGTTTGGATGGGGTTGTAGGCCTCAGGCTGCCTCCAACCCCACTCCAGTCCTCTGAGGAGTGAGGAGAGCCACCTCCCCTTAGGAGCCCTCCTCGAGAACACAAACTTTCTGATGAAAGCCACTTTGCAGTTAACTGGTTATCAGCCAGTGTTTTCTGGGCCTTCCCATTTCTCTTGGCAGCCTAGGGGCCTGACTGTCCTAGTTCCCTGCTGCAGCTGGTTTAGCTTTGAACAGATATCAGTGTGAGGTACTTGCACACTTAGAAGAGTAGGAGCGGAGAGCTGATCCCTGGGTTCTTATTCAGCCCATTCCCTCCGTAAACCCTGACTTACACTGTCAGCTTTCAGCTGCCTCAGGTCTTTCGGCTTCCTCTTGCTATTTGCCAACACGGGGCCCCTGGGGACAGAGCCCAGGCTGCAGGCCCGGTAACTGCTGCTGAGATGTATTTTTAAACCTACCCAGAGGGTGTTACAGGGAGTTCAACTGAAGCATCTCCTGTTTCCCCTTTGGAGCCCTAGGGAAATTAATTCTCCGGCTTCCTAACTCTTTCCTCCCCTCCCACCAAGCACTTTCAGTCCCTGGTTTGGGTTTATTGACAACCATATGTATAATTCATGCAAGACAGGTTACAGTGGAGCGTGTTGCCTCTGCTAGTCAAGCGTGGCTCAGTAACACTGCTCCAGATTTCGGCGGGGAAGTAGGTTTTTACTGGTGTTTGGGCCCAACGTCTTCCTGTCCGGAAGCCTTCCCCTTCCTTTGGTGAGGTCGTTTTGGAAGTGCCATTAGGGAAAAGCCACCTTCCCCCTGTCCAGTTGGATAAATGAGTTTCAGGCAAGAACAGCCTGTTGTGTGAAGCAGAAGTTCTCGGAGGAAGGGGGGAATGTTTGCTGAAGAGAGTTTGCCCCAGGCAGCTGGTGGGCAGTGGGCACCCAGGCTGAGCCAGGGTACTTTGTGCTGCAGTGTCTTGGTCTTTGTAGAACTGTG
The DNA here is from genome assembly GCF_014754425.2 of Oryx dammah. Classification (NCBI taxonomy): domain Eukaryota; kingdom Metazoa; phylum Chordata; class Mammalia; order Artiodactyla; family Bovidae; genus Oryx; species Oryx dammah. The sequence continues at coordinate 24,705,004 of NW_024070185.1, forward strand.
GGGTGCTTTGGGAAGAGAGTGTATAGTAAAGAGTGTCATGCTTTTTCTTTTCTTTTTTTTAAGTTGGGAGTATAAATTGCTTTACAATGTTGTATTTAGTTTCTACTGTACAACAAAGTAAATCAACTGTATGTATACATTTATCGCCTCCTTCCTGAGCTTCTGTTCCCACCCCTCTACATCATCACAGAGCATCGAGCTGAGCTCATTGCGGTTACACACCCGGCTTCTCACTAGCCATCTGTTTTACACACGGGCTCCCCTGCTGGCTCAGAAGATAAAGAATCTGCCTGCAATGTAAGAGACCCAGGTTCAATCCCTGGGTTGGGAAGATCCCTTGAAGAAGGGAATGACACCCACTTCACTATTCTTGCCTCTATAGTTCACGGGGTTGCAAAGAGTCGAACATGACTGACACACACACGCACACGCACACGCACACACAATGTAGGTCAGTGGCACTCTCCCAGTTCATGCCCCCCTCCCCTTCCCTCTCTGCCGTGTGTCCACATGTCTGTTTTCCTGCGAATAGGTTCATCTGTACCATTTTTCTAGATTCCATATATATGCATTTGTATATGATACTTGTTTTTCATAGAAAGTCTTGATTTTTCTATTCCATTGTTTCCATATTCCCTGAAATAATGGGAGTGCTGATGCCAGAGAGCTGAGAAGTGAAAGGTTCATTGTCTGCATTTTTTGGCCTTTTCTTCTGGGTTTTCTATGAGGTTAAGTAGAGGAAGAAGATAAATATTAGCATGAGCTATTGGGAGCATAGAGAAGGACGTGGTGGGACCTGAAAAATAGAAGTCAGCTCCACAATGAACAGGTTGGGGGAGGAAGGTGGAGATAGCAGGCACAGGAGAGACCTCAGTGGTCCTGGGTGGCTGCAGTGGGATGGTGGTGGGAATGAGGGGGAAGGGGAGGGGGAGATGTGGCCTGGGAGGAAGGCCGAGGCGGGTCCAGGAAGGTTTACATCCCGTGCTAGAACGTTGGGCTTCATCTGGAAGGTTTTTAAGCCAGGGAATAAAAGGGTAAGATTTGAGGTTCAGACAAGTTGATTTTGGCTCCCTAGGACAGAAGAGTGGCAGGTGGTGGGAGTAATTCAGGAAGCCCAGGTTATAGGTTATAACATGACCCACATGAGAAATGGTCAGGGTCTGAACTGAGGAGGAAAGAGGAACCGATGAGCTGCAGGGTGGAGGTAGGGAGCACGCACTGGGTGAATGGCTGGCCCTTGACGGTGTATAACTTGAGTGAGAAGTGGATGGCAATGTCTTTGTCAAAAGTGGGAAACAGGAGGCAGAGCAGTGAAGGCAGAGAGGAGAGGATGGCTTCTCAGCAAGCGCCTATAGAATTGGGTTGAGTGGAAACCATGAGCCTTATTCTGAGGCAAGGGCTCCCAAGGCGTGTGCTTATTTTCCTACAGGAGAGACTTTGGGCCTCACAAAGTGTTACCAGTGAAGATCCACCAGCCCAACCCGTTCGTCCCAAGTGAAGAGAACATGGATCTGCAGACCACGTATAAACAAGATTACAACCCTTACCCACTCTGTCGAGTGGATCCCATCAAACCTCGGGACAGTAAATACCCTTGTGGGGACAAGATGGAGAGTCTGCCTACTTACAAAGGTGGGAGAGGGCTGGAGGGGCAGGGTTGGGGGAGGATGGGCTGAGCCTAGGTGCTGACTGGGAAATGGGTTTTATGCACACACGCCCTCAGTACACAGGCTGGGCAGTCTTTCCTGTGGCCAAATCTGGCCTTCAGCCTGTTTCTGTGCAGCTGGAGAGGTAAGGATGGTTTTTAAATTTTTGAATGATTAAAAAAAATGTGAAAGATTATTACTTTAGGGCATGTGAATATTAAATGAAATTCAGAGTTCAGCATCATAAGTATGTTTTGTTGGAACACGGCCACTCCCATTGGGTTTCTATATTATCTATGGCTAAGTTTGTGCTTCGGCAGCAAAGTTGAATAGCTGTGGTAGAAATCATATGGCATGCAAGGCCTAAGACATTTAATATCTGGCCTCCTACAGAAACTATTTGCCAGTGCCTGCCTCAGCTTGCCATTCCCATCCTGTATTGGGCAAGCAGTTCAAGTTTAAGCCAAGTTGGGTTTCACCACTGATTGATTCATTCATTTGTTAAAAAATTATGGAAATGTAACATACAGAAAAATGTGCAAATATATATTGATAGAGACTAGTGAATTTTTAAAATTGTATTATTTTTTAATGGGCTGAGTACCTCCCCCTGAATAACTATTTTGCTATATACATCAATCCTTTTAATCTTTAAACATTTTTTATGGAGTGCAGTTGATTAACAATGTGTTAATTTCAGGTGTACAGAAAAGTGATTCAGTTATATGTATACTTCAGTCAGTTCAGTTGCTCAGTCGTGTCTGACTCTGCGACCCCATGAATCGAAGCACGCCAGGCCTCCCTGTCCATCACCATCTCCCAGAGTTCACTCAGGCTCGCGTCCATTGAGTCGGTGATGCCATCCAGCCATCTCAAACTCTGTCGTCCCCTTTTCCTCCTGCCCCCAATCCCTCCCAGCATCAAAGTCTTTTCCAATGAGTCAACTCTTCGCATGAAGTGGCCAAAGTACTGGAGTTTCAGCTTTAGCATCATTCCTTCCAAAGAAATCCCAGGGTTGATCTCCTTCAGGATGGACTGGTTGGATCTCCTTGCAGTCCAAGGGACTCTCAACAGTCTTCTCCAACACCACAGTTCAAAAGCATCAATTCTTCGGCGCTCAGCCTTCTTCACAGTTCAACTCTCACATCCATACATGACTACTGGAAAAACCATAGCCTTGACTAGATGGACCTTAGTCGGCAAAGTAATGTCTCTGCTTTTGAATATGGTAGTTAGGTTGGTCATAACTTTTCTTCCAAGGAGTAAGCTTCTTTTAATTTCATGGCTGCAGTCACCATCTGCAGTGATTTTGGAGCCCCCCAAAATAAAGTCTGACACTGTTTCCACTGTTTCCCCATCTATTTCCCATGAAGTGATGGGACCAGATACCATGATCTTCATTTTCTGAATGTTGAGCTTTAAGCCAACTTTTTCACTCTCCTCTTTCACTTTCATCAAGAGGCTTTTTAGTTCCTCTTCACTTTCTGCCATAAGGGTGGTGTCATCTGCATATCTGAGCTTATTGATATTTCTCCCAGCAATCTTGATTCCAGCTTGTGCTTCTTTTATCCTTTTTCAATTTTTTTCCCATTTAGGTATTATAAAATATTGAGTAGATTTTCTTGTGCTGTATTTGCTATAGGTAAAATAGATAACCAGCAAGGACCTGTTCATCTTTAAATCCTATTGGACTGCAAAAGTTTTAGGAAAAGTCCTAGAGGAAAGTGAGAATCCCTTGGTGAGTTGCCAGATAGCTGACAGTACAAAGGCAAATTAGACCAATGAATTTTGAGTGAATACGTATGGAAACAGGATGCAGATTGAAATGTATAGCATCGATACTCCCTTCTAGTTACCGTCCCCACCCAGAAGAGAACCACTGTGCTGACTCTGAACTTCATAAATTAGTTTTGCTAGTTTTGAACTTCATTTTAATGAGATGGGTTCCTCCTTTATTGGGCATTTTCTGCATTCCAGGCATGGTATTAGGACCCATGAGAGAAGCATAATGACCTGCCCTTGACTTTGTAGTCTGGTAGGAGAGACAGGATATCGAATGGTGTGTGTAGCAGGTGGCAGTCACTCATTCTATGGAGCACGAGCCACAGGACTGACGCCATGGGGATGGAGGCCAGGTTTGTGATCGGTAACTGTGCTGCTTATGATGTACATGGTTGCCCTAAGAATATGCACAAAACTGTCCCTGTCACATGTCTGTGATGTCTGCATGCCTGTGGTGATAGTGGTTTTTTAAAATTATTATTTTAAAAATCTGGCTGCGTCATGCAGCACATGGAATCTTAGTTCCCTGTGAAAGTGAAAGTTGCTCAGTCGTGTCTGACTCTGCAACCCCATGGACTCTACAGTCCATGGAATTCTCCGGGCCAGAATACTGGAGTTGGGTGGCCTTGCCCTTCTCCAGGGGATCTTCCCTGGAGATCGAACTCTGGTCTCCCACATTGCAGGCAGATTATCTACCTGATAATCTTGATTATCTGTGCCTGATCCACCAAGGCAAGCCTAAGAATACTGGAGTGGGTAGCCTATCCCTTCTCCAGTGAATCTTCCCAACCCAGGAATCAAACTGGGGTCTCCTGCAATGCAGGTGGATTCTTTACCAACTGAGCTATCATGGAAGCCCCTTAGTTCCGTAACCAATGATCTAACCTGCAGCCCTGCATTGGAAGCATGGAGTCTTAACCATTGGACCACCAGGGAAGTTCCCAGTAGTGGCTTAGTCAAGCTTAACACTTGGCCATGGGGAGGTGGAGAGGCTTGAGGGGATGTAGGAATCTTCCTGAAGCCCTTCCAGGAGCTGTTAATCTATCATTCTGGAAGATTCTAAGTGTGGCTGAGTATCTCTGCTTTTCCTTTCTTTTGTGTCACCTATTATCTTTCACTCTTCCATAGCCACCTTCTGCCAAGCCACATTCCGGACGTTGCCAAGTCCCCAGACAGCTCCACCTTCATGCCCTCCACCATCCGGTCCTTTTGGCTCTTGTATTTACTCCCACTGTGACAGTCCTTGGCCTCACTGGGACCTCCAGCCCACTGAGGCCTCAACCTTCCTTCTCATCATCATCAGCCCCTCCTGTGTCTGTTCCCATGCAGCTTATTCCACATTGTATCACTGCAGCCCCTCTCTTAACTCCCTCTTTCTTCTGTCCTTCTGTTGCCTCCTCCTGGTAACAACCAAACCCTGCCTTCTCCATGTCTACCCCTGGACGCCTAGCTGTGTATCTCTCCAACCTTATCAGCTCATCTCTGTTGGCCACATAAAGCAAGCAGAGAGATCTTTTGAAAATAGAAATCTCAGCTGACCTCTTCTCTACCTAAAACTCATCAAATAATCACTCCAGTTCTTAGGAGAAACTCCCACACCTTTGCCCACTCCTCTGCTGCCTTGAAGATTTGCTCCTCCTCCCTGAGCCCCTCTGCTCTGGCCACGGGAGGTGCTTTCAGTTGCTTTGCTCTACTTCTTTTCTGTCTCAGGGCATGTTGCACTGCCCTTCCCTCTTTAGAGAGCCACTCTCCCGTCCCCTCTCCAGTGCTCATCCTTCTGCAAAGGGCAGAAGCATCGCACCTTCTGAAGGTGTGATGCCAGACCAGACACATCCTGTAGGGTGCTTGAAGGCTGACTTGTCCTACTTGTTTTGTAATTCATTTTGTAATTTAGTTTAACATTTGTCTCTTTGGCTAGATTGCAGGCTCTAAGAGAGCAGGGGTCTGCCTTTTTCTTTGTCTGTTACCCTCAACAAGGCAGGCACCATAGCAGATGTTGTATTAAGGAGTCAGCCCAATGAGGCACGTTGTGGGGTGGCACTTTGGCCTCTGCAGGGCTCCTCTGTTTCCCTTTTCATCCCAGTGTTTATAGGAGGGCAAAAGATGGACACTGAGCAGGCAGGAAAAAAACAGAGCCCAAGTGAGCACTTCCCTTTGACGGGTGAGGAGGCAGGGCTTCTGGTAGGGCTCATCTGACCGCATCCTCTCCTCTCTACATCCTCCCTGTGGGCTTCCTGGATTTACAAGTCTTGACAGAGTTAGAGGCTCCTCAGAGCAGCTGGCTGCTCAGCTCAGCTTCCCCTCTCCACCTTGCCCTGGGTGCAAGGAGAGAAATACTGAGAAGTACTCCCTGCTTTCCTTGGTGGTTGACAAGGATGGAGTATCCTAGTGATATATTTAAAAGGACATCTCCCTCCACTTCTCCCACAAAATAATCCCCCCCTCAAAATCAACACACAGAAAAAAATATCTAATCTGCCATATTCTTCCCCTTCTCCAAACATTTACATCTCAAATTACCCTCTGCAAACCAGAGAATAGTATTCTACTGCTAAAACGGAGTCATGGCTGACTTGGCCTTACTGAGAAAGTTAGTACTGAGAAAAGCCTATTTTCTTTTTTATAAAGCAGTTATAATAGGTACCAGAAATTTGTCTGCTGACACAGACTTAAATCTTTTTTTTAAATTGGAGTACGGTTGATTTACACTGTTGTATTAGGTTCTGCTGTATGCAAAGTGAATCAGCTATATATCGACTCCACTCTTTTTTAGATTCTTTTCCCATATAAGCTCTTACAGAGTATTGAGTAGAGTTCCCTGTGCTATAAAGTAAGTCCTTCTTTGTTATCTATCTTATATATAATAGTGTGTGTATGTCAGTCCCAATACTCCAGTTTATTCCTTCCCTCTGTCCCCCGGTAACAAGTTTATTTTCTACATTTGTAATTCTATTTCTATTTTATAGATGAGTTTATTCGTACACTTTCTTTAGATTCCACATATAAGCGATATCGTATGGTATTTGACTGACTTTCTTCACTTAGTGTGATAATCTCTGGGTCCATCCATGTTGCTGCAATTGGCATGCTTTTGTTCCTTTTTATGGCTGAGTAATACTCCACTGTATACATGTACCACATCATCTTTATCCACTCCTCTGTTGATGGACATTTAGGTTGCTTCCATGACCTGGTTATTGTAAACAGTGTTGCAATGAACATTGAGGGTTCATGTATCTTTTCAAATTGTTTTCTTTTTTTTTTTTCCAGAGGATATGCCCAGTAGTGAGATTGCTGGATCAAATGGTAGCTCTGTTTTTTATTTTTTTTTTTCTCAAAAGATTTGTTCTCATTCTTTTTAAAAAAATTTTATTTATTTATTTATTTATGACTGCTCTGGGTCTTCACTGCTGTGCAGGCTTTTCTCTAGTTGCAGCAAGCAGGGGCTGCTCTCCAGTTGGGTGTGTGGGCTTCTAGTTGCAGTGGCTTCTCTTGCTGTGGAGCATGGGCTCTGGGGCACCTGGGTTTCAGCGGTCATGGCTCTCAGGCTCCAGAGCACAGGCGCAGTGATTTTGGCACACACTCAGTTGCTCAGAGGCGTGTGGGATCCTCCCAGATCAGGGATCGAACCCATGTCTCTTGCATTGGCTGGGGGATTCTTTACCCCTGAGCCAGCAGGGAAGCCCTGTTTTTAGTTTTTTAAAGGAACCTCCATACTGTTCTTCATAGTGGCTGCACCATTTACATTCCTACCAAAAGTGTACTTACCCCAGACTTAATGAAGTAGCAATAGGACTGTTCTGAACCAGGCATGCTTAGACCTTTGGGTTTATTCTGGCTACATATGTACCTAAGGGTAGTAATTCTCCTCTGAAATTCAGGTTTAAAATCAATTCAGTTTGTAGTCAAAGAAAACATCTGTCATTCTGTGTCAGTTGTAACCTATGTGTCCCGTAGTTTTTTGAATAATACTTACCATATCATATAATCTCTGGTTAATTTTTTCCATTACTCCTCTAGGATATAGTGGCTTCCAAAACTTGGCCTTAAATGCCAAACATTTATTTTCCGCTTTTAGCACAGGGGATGCTGCGGTGAAGATGTGTTTAGTGAGGTAATAAGTGAACGAATAGTTCTAGATCTCTCTTTACAAGGGCTCCCGGTGACATAGTTTGGCATTACAGTGGCACATATTCCCACCAGGTCTGTTCCTCGGTGGGTGCCAGCCAAGGGCAGGAGTGAAGCTTGGGGAAGACCCAGGACATTTGCTGTTTGCCTCCTGCATAACCGCATGCATACTTGAGGGGCCACATCCTTGCCTTATCTGTTGGCTTATCGCTCACGTGATGACTTGTTTCTCTTATGGAAATAGTATTGCTTTAATAAGTCTTCTGCAGCAGTCTTTACGGTTTTCTGTCTATACATTGATTCTCCTTCCAAAGGGAAGGTGGGGTAGAAACCAAAGGTCAAGGCCATTAAATAGATGTATTTCAATGGGTGCATCTCTATCATGTCTATATGCTCTGCTTGCTCTTGTCGCATAGGAGAAATATGCAGACTTTTCTCTTACTACTCTATGGCCAGTGCCTTTACTGGCCTCCAGAAAACCACTAGTAAAATTTGCTCCAGCAGCATTTGGTTGTAATTTTAACATTTTCAAAACACTGTGCAATTGGAAAGATTGAGAGTGTAATTACTTGATGCTCAGCTTTAGGTTTAGCTTTTTTTTTTTTTTTTAAGACACATTATTGAATGGAATCCCTTTTAAAGAGGTTCTTGCCAATTATGCACAGGACACCCTGGCCCTGAAGGGCTTTTCCTGATGGCTTTTCAGGCATGTGAACAGTTTGTCATGTGGAATTCTGAGGTTTTTTTGTAATATATGCTGGGTGGAGGAAGTTGGGAGGTTGGATAATAATGTGGTTTCCACTGTATTGTTGGGTATTAGGCAACTCTCAGTTTAGGAACCTGTTTTCTTAACACTTCATCCATCACAGGAGAGGGCCAGAAAACCCTGTCCTACCCACTCCCATGTACCTTGAGGCAGTGTATAGGCATCTACAGGTAGATACCCTTATTTCAGTGAGGCTTGAAGTCTGAGGGGGAAACATGTGGTTTATATTCAGCAAGATGGTTCCCTCTAAGGCCCCCTAATGCTTTCAAGATGCTGATAGAGCCATTAATAGCTCTTGGAGAAAGATTAGATTTTCAATTAAAATGAAGCCAATTTAAAATAAATAGTTGGTAGTATTATTAACCTGAAATAAGCTTAAGAGTGTGCCTGGGGGTGGGGATGTCAGGACTTACAGCGTGGCAGAGTGAGGAATTTGACAAATTCTCTCCCCAAAAAAGCAACAATAAAACTGGACAAAACAGTAAAAACCAACCATTTTAGGATTCTGGAACTCAACCCAAGGGGTACAACAAATTGAGAACCATTTATTCAAGAAAAACTACTAAACCATGTTATGAACAGTGGGAGTGTGTGGTGTTTTATCCTGGAGCTGCTTCCATCACCCCTCCCTCAAGTTCCATCTGTGTGGTAGTTCTGCTTGGGCAGGCTAGGCTGTGAAAACCAGCAACTTTGCTGCCAGCGAGGGCTGATTGGAGAAAAGTGCCTACTCAGGCAATTCAGTAAAAACAATAGTGACATTAATGGCAAAAAAATTAGGGAAGACAGCTTCTGCGGTTAGTTTGAGGTTGCAGTACTACTTGAAACAAGCAACAGACCAGTAGATCAGTCAGAAATTTACCAAGGAGACTCAGAGAATGAGACAGACTCAGAGGTGGGCCTTGATAAGCTCATACATATTCCTGATGGTCTGGAAGACTGTGCATATGGGCAAGGCAGTGTGCAGGCTCAAGAGATCAGAGAAAGGGTCTAGTTATTCACTCATCTTTCCTGGCTGAACATGATGCCTGGTGCATATGCAGAGGAGATATGAGACAGTCTGGCAGAAAATAAAAGCTGGGAAAAAGTTGCAAACTGTACAGTCTTTGACTATATTCTCCAACCTACACACAGATTCATTAGCAAATGGTGAAAACCTTAGTGGCTTAAGGTGCCTAACTATGTGTGCTTAGTCGCTCGTTCATGTCCAAGTCTGTGATCTCATGGACTGTAGCCCACCAGGACCTCTGTCCATGGGAATTCTCTAGGCAAGAATACCAGAGTGGGTTGCCATGGCCTCCTCCAGGGGATCATTACCCAGGGACTGAACTCAGGTCTCCCACATTGCAGGTGGATTCTTTACCGTCTAAGCCACTAGGAGGAGGGTGCTTACGTATAACTTCTGGTTAATCAGAGGTGGATTACTAAACTATGCTGTGATAGAGGTTAGCTCAGGAATCTAGGCCTAAAAGTAAGATCAATTAAAAAGAAAAAACTGCCAGTACCATACTATAGTGATTCCTGTAGCTTTGTAGTATAGTCTGAAGGCTTCCTGGGTGGCTCTATTGGTAAAGAACCCTCCTGCCAGTGCAGGAGACATAAGAGACATGGGTTTGATCCCTGGGTTGGGAAGATCCCCTGGAGGAGGGCATGGCAACCAACTCCAGTATTCTTGCCTGGAAAATCCCATGGACAGAAAAGCCTGCAGTCCATGGCATCACAAAGATTTGGATATGACTTAGAAACTAAGCAATAACCACAGTCTGAAGTCAGGGAGCCTGATTCCTCCAGCTCCATTTTTCTTTCTCAAGATTGCTTTGGCTGTTTGGGGTCTTCTGTGTTTCTATACAAATTATAAAATTTTTTGTTCCAGCTCTGTGAAAAATACCACTGGTAATTTTGATAGGGATTGCACTGAATCTGTAAATTGCTTTGGGTAGTATAGTCATTTTCACAGTATTGATTTTTCCAGTCTAAGAACATGGTATATCTCTCCACCGTTTGTGTCTTCTTTGGTTTCTCTCATCAGTGTCTTATAGTTTTCTATACATAGCTCTTTTGTCTTAGGTAGGTTTATTCCTAGGTATTTTATTCTTTTTGTTGCAATGATAAATGGGATTGTTTCCATAACTTCTCTTTCTGATTTTGTTGTTGTTAATGTATAAGTATGCAAGAGATTTCTGTGTACTTATTTAGTGTTTTGTGACTTTACTAAATTCTTTATTGAAGTAGATCTAGTAGTTTTTTCTGGTGGCATCTTTAGGATTTTCTATGTATAGTATCATGTCATCTGCAAACAGTGAGAGTTTTACCTCTTCCTTTCCAGTTTGGATTCCCTTTATTTCTTTTTCTTTGGTTGCTGTGGATAGAATTTCCAAAACTATGTTGAATAATAGTGGTGAGAGTGGGCACCCTCATCTTGTTCCTGATGTTAAAGAAATGCTTTCAGTTTTTCAAAAATTGAGAATAATGTTTGCTGTGGGTTTGTTGTATCTGGCCTTTATTATATTGAGAATAGGTTCCCCCATGCCTACTTTCTGGAAAGTTTTTTTTTTTTTTTTAATCATAAATTGGTTTAATTTTGTTGAAATTTTTTTCTACATTGATTGAGATTATCATATGGTTTTTATCCTTTAGTTTGTTAATGTGGTATATCACATTGATTGGTTTTCATATACTGAAGTATCAGTATATGCATTGCATCCCTGGGATAAACCTCACTTGATCATGGTATATGATCCTTTTAATGTGTTGTTGGATTCTGTTTGCTAGTATTTTGTTGAGGATTTTAGAGTCTATGTTTATCAGTGATATTGGCCTGTAATTTCCTTTTTTGCAAATGGCAATCCTCTCCAGTACTATTGCTTGGAAAATCCCATGGACAGAGGAGCCTGGTAGGCTACAGTCCATGGGGTCGCAAAGAGTCAGACATGACTGAGCGACTTTACTTTCACTTTCGCTTTGTCTGGTTTTGGTTATCTGGTTATTAGGGTGATGGTAGCCTTGTAGAATGAGAAATAGTATCAAAATACGTAGTGAGAATCCATGTTTGTAGATTGAAGGTTCAATGCAGTTTAAGGTGCAGTTCCACCCAAAGTTATTTATAGATTCAGTGCTATTCTTATTAAAATTTCAGTAGGTTTTTTGTCGTTGCAGAAATTGGCATGGTATGATTCTAAATTTTATTGATGAAAATCAAACCAAAGTAGCTGAAAATTTGTCTTTTTCACAAATGGTGCTCAGATAATGTGATATCCACTTGCAGAAACATGAACTTAGATGTTACTTCACACCATACTAAAAATTTAACTCAAAAAGGATCAGAGATCTAAATGTAAGAGCTAAAAATTTAAATCTTTTAAACTAAGACATAGGGAAAAAAAGTAAATTTTATAAAAATTCAAAACCTCCGTGTGTTTTAAAAAATACTAGCGAGAAAACGAAAAGGTAAGTGACAGACTGGGAAAAAATATTTACAAATCGCATATCTGGCATTGGATTTGTAGTCTAGAATACAAAAATAACTCATAACTCAAAAATAAGACAAACAACTGTATTAAAAAATGGGCAAAAGATTTGGGTAGATATTTTACCAAAAAGACAAATGAATGGCTAACAAGCACACACAGTTCAGTTCGCTCAGTCTTGTCTGACTCTTTGCGACCCCATGAATCGCAGCACGCCAGGCCTCCCTGTCCATCACCTTCTCCCGGAGTAAACTCAGACTCGCGTCCATCGAGTCAGTGATGCCATCCAGCCATCTCAAACTCTGTCGTCCCCTTCTTCTCCTGCCCCCAATCCCTCCCAGCATCAAAGTCTTTTCCAATGAGTCAACTCTTCACATGAAGTGGCCAAAGTACTGGAGTTTCAGCTTTAGCATCGTTCCTTCCAAAGAAATCCCAGGGCTGGTCTCTTTCAGAATGGACTGGTTGGATCTCCTTGCAGTCCAAGGGACTCTCAAGAGTCTTCTCCAACAACACAGTTCAAAAGCATCAATTCTTCGGTGCTCAGCCTTCTTCACAGTTCAACTCTCACATCCATACATGACTACTGGAAAAACCATAACCTTGACTAGATGGACCTTAGTCGGCAAAGTAATGTCTCTGCTTTTGAATATGGTAGTTAGGTTGGTCATAACTTTTCTTCCAAGGAGTAAGCTTCTTTTAATTTCATGGCTGCAGTCACCATCTGCAGTGATTTTGGAGCCCCCCAAAATAAAGTCTGACACTGTTTTCACTGTTTCCCCATCTATTTCCCATGAAGTGATGGGACTGGATGCCATGATCCTCGTTTTCTGAATGTTGAGCTTTAAGCCAACTTTTTCACTCTCCTCTTTCACTTTCATCAAGAGGCTTTTTAGTTCCTCTTCACTTTCTGCCATAAG